>NC_068358.1:131304317-131464317 GCF_020536995.1 Dreissena polymorpha
GTCAAATAATAGAAAAACCTTGTGTAGACATAAGAGATCACAGTTTTCATCCAACCTTTATGAAATTTGGTCAGAATTCTTGATGAAATCTGGGTGGGATTGTATTTGGGTCATCTGGGGTAAAAATCTAGGTCAAATAAATAGAAAAACCTTGTGTTGACAATAGATGTCACAGTTTTCATCCAATATTTATGAACTGTGGTCAGAATGTTTATCTTGATGAAATCTGGATTGGGATTGTATTTGGGTCATCTAGAGTCAGGAACTAGGTCACTAGGTCAAATCATAGAAAAACATTGTGTAGACAATAGAGGTCATAGTTTTCATCTGATCTTAATGAGTCAGGTGAGCGATTCAGGGCCATCATGGCCCTCTTGTTAACAAATACTGGATGATTTCAACATTAAATCAGTACCAAGTCAGATTTAATGATTGGTTATTATTAAATCTTGATTTTGATATCTGTTTCAGAAAGAACAAGTTCCTCACGATCAGCCCTTTCTTCTTCAAGTTCAAGGGATGTGTCATCAATGAGCTTTCCAGTGAATTCAAATGACTCCAGAAGTCAGGTTAACAACAACACTAGTACAGATGGTGATGATGGGACAGCCAACAGAGGCAGCAAGAGGGAAACACAGGAAGGGATGAGGAAGGAAAAGCAAATCTATTTGCAGAACAGGTACATCATACCTTTTTGTATTGCCCAAGTATATTGGCATAATTATAGTAATTGTCCTGTCCATTCTTTTTTCCTGACAGATGCACTATAGCCTTATTCCTGGAGAACTGAGGTAAATGCATGAGCTTAAAGTGTTATCCCAGATTAGCCTGTGCAGTGTGCACAGGCTAATCATGGACAACACTTTCTGCATAAACTGCAGGAGAGCCTTTCTTTAAACAAAAATGCAATACAAGCGGAAAGTAATGTCCATGATTAGCCTGTGCGGAAGGAATCTTTACTAATCCTAATAATGTTGGCAAGCTGCCATGCCAATTGGTACAACATTCAGATACCTTATCAGTTGTTGTTTACGTCTAACCCTAATACACTCATATCACAAATCTCATGTTAACCTTGCTCAAAATTGGACATGGAATGATTGAAACAGGACATGGAATGATTGAAACAATCCATTAGTGACATGCTAATTAGATTGTGCTGTTTTGTCTACATGAACACTCTAACGTCAGCTCAGTGATACTTACATTTTTGTAAACTTATGACCATTTCCTGTGCACTTATATCATCCAACCTTTACTTCGACCTTGTCCTTGTCTTAGAAATGGGCTATCAAGCACCAAGCAGGGTTATTTCAGATTGTCTAACCCATATTTTTCTTATATAAAATTTATGAGGTGTATTCCCCTCTGAAATATTCTTTATTGAAAGTAATCCAATTTTCCTACACATACATAATTGTGACCCCAGTACTGTTCTTTCCACTGCTATAAAAATGTTTACCAAAAATTCCAAAAGCATTCAAAGGAAAACAACACAATTAAAAAATAACTTAACGATTAGGAACAAAAAGACACATGAAACTGTGCATACTTCAAGTGTGCATGATTGATGTATATTATAGGGTAAAATACTGCTCAGTTTATCCCTTGGAGTGTTATTTTGTAAATGCCACTCAAGATAATGATAAAATGAACTGCTTTTTTGTGTTTACAGTACAATTTTATTGGTAACTTTCACACAAAGGCAATATAATTAATGCAGGCAAAGGGAGTTTGAGGCCAACAGACCCCGACAGACAGACCCTCTCACGAGCATGGAACTGGACCAGAAAGACATCATCTTCAAATTGGAGGGTAAATACATCTGGCACTATCCTGCCATAACTAAATAGTACTAAGTTTATGAAACTTATGAAGACCCTGTACTTAATCCGAAACATTAACCTGGTATGAAATTGTTGTTTAATGTAACAGCCATCTTGTTGAACAGTAAAATCTCTTCAGCATTTTCTTCCCAGAAAAGTAATCTGCATTTTTTTTTTGAATTTTTTCAGACAAAATAGGGGAGGGCACTTTCTCGTGTGTGTATAAGGGAGACTACCAGGGTTCTGAGGTGGCTGTTAAGCAACTCCGATTGCCACTTAAACCACAGGATAGAAACTACTTTGCTGCAGAGGTACTGTTGTCATTTATGTTGTCATGTGTTTGTACGTCTTTAATGTTTGACTAATCTCACTACTGCATTTGAGAAGGTCCAAACATGGGTCATCAGTGTCTTTTACACATTTACACGTTTATAATATCTAATTTTTGAAGTCCTGGGAGAGTCTTCATATTATGTAGGATTATTAATTGTCAGGACCAAATGAAATTCCCATTCTTCTTGGTGTAAGAGCAAGGTTACACTTCAAGGTGAAAGGTCATTAATTTTGTGTTTCTGCTCTGCATGTTTACAATGCTTGGAAGAGTTTTAAGATTGTTTCTGTTTCTCAATAACTTGTCATGTACAACTCTAATGCTTCTCATAAAAAGGTCGAAATCGTTTAAGAGGTCATACATTTTTGTAAACACTACATAAATGTTGATGTGCAAAGCTCTTTTTTCACTTTCTAGTTCAGTAAAGTAATTAATTTATGGCCAGAAAAGTTTGTCAGCCCATGTGGCAAGCCTTGTTTTATCATTAAAAGAATATTTGGGGGGTATTATTATATGCCATCAGAAAAGATGCAATAACATAACTTACTTGAACGCATATACAAGTTTGTTGTTTCTTAGCATTTATGCCAACCTGGTATTTGAAATTTCCATGGAAACATAAATTGCATCATACAAAGTTCAATAAGACATCCCAGATAAAGGGAGATGTTATATTTTTAACATACTGTGTTTCTCCCATGGTTTCAGGTGAGCCTTTTGAAGGAGTTGCGACATCCCCGTGTTGTTCTACTTATTGGCGTGTGTACGACTAGCAAGCTTCCTGTGATGGTGCTTGAACTGATGTCTCGAGGAAGCTTGCACAACTACTTACGTAGCTCAGAATGGTAGGGTGCTGTGTGTTAACCCTTTCAGTGCGGGAAACGAATTTTGAAGGCCTTTGCAAACAGTTTGGATCCAGATGAGACGCCACAGAACGTGGCATCTCATCAGGATCCAAACTGTTTGCTATTTTGATAATATTCTTTGAAAAAAATCGAAGAAAATGCTAATTTTAGAAATTAAGCAGACGACATTTTAGCAGACGACAAAATTCCCAGCATGCAAAGGGTTAATCAATCATATCATTATTATTATTTTTATTTTTTTAATCATATGTTCATACCAATATTTAAATATATTCTTCTTGTATATTACAGAATTTTAAAACCATACTTGCCAAAGTAGCTTGAAAAGTATTATTTACAATTTAAAATGGAAAACAAGAATATTTAGCTTCTTACATTTGTTGCTGATCCGATAGTTTTTAGAAGGACCACATTAGTTTATACCTTTTGTTTGAATACATAAAAACTCATAGCTTCTATAGACACTCATGATTCTTGGAAAACACAGAACGTGGTGTCTTTGAAGAGAAAATGAGAATGCTGCCCAAATGAGAATCTAAAAAGAGAATCTCTTAGTGATGCGACAGAAACCATATAGCGTGCCCTGTGGGAAAATGGGGCTAAAGGGACAACTAAGTTGTTATTGTATTTTTCGTTTGAAAGAAGTGTCTTTCAGGCAAAAAATCAGTTACGCGAAATGTGTCATCCCTGATAGCCTATGCAGACTGCACATGATAATCTGGAAAGACATTTAAAGCACATGAATTAATTTTCCTAGAAGGAGGCTTATATTTATTACATCTTTTAGATCTCAAAGTCAATGAAATACATTCACACACTATATCTCTATGGGCTAAAGCACACTCTCAATGGGTTACAGTTCACTCTCACTCTATGTGTTACAGTGAGTCGCTGGACCATGCCATGTACTACCAGGTGGCTAAGGACATTGCTGCAGGCATGAACTACCTGCACAGTCACAAGCCAGAGGTCCTTCACCTTGATCTGAAGTCCATGAACGTGCTTATGTGTGAGAGCTTCCGGGCAAAGATCGCTGACTTTGGATTCTCAAAGCTCAGGTATGAGGGTCAATAAAAAAATTGTAAGACAATATATCCAGACTTGAGGGTCGTTCATAAAATGTTTTAGACAATGCTAGGCATGAGGGCTATTAGAAAAAGTATGAAAACTGTGTTCCCAGGTGCAAGGATCATAAAACAGTGGTTAAGGCAATGTTTTTAGTCATGAGCTTTGTTAAAAAATTGTGTTTGCCATATTTTCATGTACAAGGGTCATTTATAAAAAAAATATTGACTATAATTCTAGTAAAAAGCTAATTTACGATTGCAATTTTATTTATGACTAAATGATTAAAAATTTATCCACAATACGTCTTCCAAAATTTAGATAAAGTGTTTTTAAGTTGCAAATTGATATTTGCAATACAATCTACCGTTAACTGTGTGTGTGGCTATTTTCATATTTGTTGTTAGTTTGAGGAGTTAAAATTTTATTTTTTTTGGCAGGCATCTTTTTAATCTTGACCTAGTATGAGTCTCTAACTCTATGGATTACAGGCATGATGCTGGTGTTAAGTCAAAAAAGCGTTCAAAGTTGCAAGCAACAAACAATTCCCTGTACTGGATGTCACCGGAACTGCTAGACAAAGGGGAGGTAACCTGCAAGTCCGATGTCTATAGTTTTGCCATCATTCTTTGGGAGATGCTCACAAGGAATATTCCATATGAAGGGACGAGTGTATTTAAGGTAATTGTATAAATAAAATCCATATATGCTGTACATTTTTGACATTGAGATCTCTTTGTAGAATTTCAAAACAATTTATGTGTATAGTAAATAAAGATGATGGATCACTTCAATGTGATGTGATAAATCTGACTCAGTTATCCTTACTTGTATGCTCTTTGACTAATAAATTTAATACATTATTTTTGCCTCTACCAAAGCTTATCTTACAGAAATATACTTTCAGACACCCAAGCAGAGATTTCATTTGTTTCAATGATTTATCGTAGTAACTATATTGTTTATTATATAGGGCAATATAAAATAAATTGATAACTAAACATACTCAACCCTGTTTGTCAGGTCCTGGAAAGGGTTCGCAAGAACAAGAGACCTGAGATTCCTGCCTCTACACCTGAAGGGCTGACTCAGCTGATATCCATATGCTGGGACCCTAACCCAGCCAAAAGGCCCCAGTTTAAGGTACACTTAGTTACCTATTTTCATGCATGTGTAGTCCCTTAGAAAGTTATATTTAATTTAAGACCTTTCTTACTTGATTCAAGTTTTAAAGGCTATGTTTCCAACCCTTAGATACTGATGAGCAGCAAACGGCATAAAACCTGAACAAACTGCGAGTTACTTGCCGGCTGTTCTGGTTTAATGCTGTTTGCAAAAGCGATTTTCACTTTGCTTCTGAGTGGAAAAGGGTTAAAGTTATGGGGTTAAGGCTATGTTTATTTTTATCTTTGTGTGTTGTTTTTTTCTACGAAGCAAATAAAGTAGAATAATAAGTTAAATAGTTGAATATGATTTTGTGTTTTTCTTGATTGGCAAACAACTTTCAAAATTATTTTGGAATATCTTGTTCAAACTTCCCAAATGTCCTTTAATTATTTTTAGTCAGTTGAAATACCACAAAGAGGTGGTCAATCAATTATAATTGCATTTGGTATTAGATTCGATGCTTAGAAAAGTAATAATGGAATAATAAATATAAAATAATAAAAGGATTCGATGTTAACATTTTGACCACTAGATCACAGATATAGTAACTTGTACAATTAACTAAAACCAACCTAATATAAACAAGATCAACTGTATGATCCAGAAGGGGCTAACTTCTTGTTGCGATGGTTGTAAAATTATGTATTTTATGAATTTTGTGCATTGAAATAATCTTAAAATATTTTTTTTAATTGAATTAACCATAAAACACACACACAATGATAACTGATGCATCAATACTTCTTTATGGGGATTATTTAAGCACTGTTGTAAAATCATTAATGAATTATTTTATAGCTGACGAATGGAGGTGTGAACAATATCACACAGTTAACTGCATAAATTTAAGTTTAAATGGGTGTGGAAAAATATATTATTTTTGCTGGAATTTAAATGGCAAGTTGCTTTACAAGAATGTGTTGTTCATAGACAGTATTTAAAGTTATTGCAAAATGAATTTCTCTCAGCCCATTTGAATAAAGCTTAGTTTGCATAGTAGGAGCATTAATGTCCTAATGTGGACTGACCACCCAGAATTCATTAAGTTTTCAATTGATTGTCCCAGCTGATCACATATGATCTTAACGAGATCTAGACTGGGACAAACACCTTGATGTTATGTTTATTAAATAAATTGTGTTGCTTTACAGGAGATACTTCAGATTCTAGAGAACCTTTCCTTCCCACCAGCCTGGAGGGAACTGTTCCAGAAGGCAGGGGTACCAGACTCTGCTCTGCAGGACGTGAATTCAACACGCACAATCATTAGTCTGGTTACTGGCACCTTAGACTCAGGAAAGGCAGACGTGCTTCACAGTTTTATGATTTCACAAGGCAAAAGTGGGAACCAGTCTAGCAGAAACCAAGGGAAACTATCTGAATTGGCTGGACAAAAATCAAAGTCAAGGGACTTAATTTCAAAACATTCTTCAAGAAATGGAACTAAACCAGGGGAGTTGAACTCAAAACATTCTGCGAGAACTTGTACGACGATAAGCAGTTTGAAAACTGAGGATTGGGAGAGTGACACTGTGACAACTCTGAGTGCTGGAACGTCATCGGATGAGTCTGAACTCACACTGATGAATCTCAGGGAATCATCGTCAGAGAATGAGGACAGCGCATCTGTGGAAACCAGCTCTTCATCTGATGAAGAACCGGAAGCTTCAGAAAAAAAGAGTGACCGAAAGATGAAAATGGATGTGTTTATTCCAAATCTTGAATTGTCGTTACAAACTGTTAGAGATGAATTTAAGGCAGAGCGGCAGAGAATTAGTCAAGAAACGGACTGGACTTGCATTAGTATGGATGCAAATACTGAAAGAAGTCATGGGGTTATCGAAAAAACACAGGAAAACAAGGAGGAAATGAGGCTGCATTTGTCATCTGCATTGAGTGGAAGAAGTACATCACAGTCAGTTGCATCTTTGGACAGTAGTACATCACAATCAGTTGCATCTGTGGACAGTAGTCTGAGCATGAATGAGTCTGCTCGGAGTAGGCGTAGAGACAGGGCAAACAGCAGAAGTGTTTACTCTGAAGAATTTCTTATGAGAGAGTCTTTAAACAATCGACGACCACCATCTCCAAAAAAACGATCGTCTTTCACTGAGACATCATCTGGACGCCCAGTCATTTTAACAAAACATGACAATGAATTAAATGATACAAACTTAGCACCAATAATATCAGGGGATGAAAGAAGCAGTTCTTCCATCTTAAAAAGTTTACAAGATTTAGGAAAAAGTGCACAAGGTAGCAAGGAATTAGAAGCCAATGAAGTTAACAGCTCATTTAAAAGGGTAAAAACAAGTCGCAGTTCAGTTACAGACGATACCATGCAAGTGGAAGATATTGAATATTTTCCCAGGTCAGAGAGAATTAGCAGTTCAAGGAGAGGAAAAGTTGAGCCCACAGTCAGCAGTTCTGTAGATGTCATTCTTGATCATAGAAGACCAAAAGCAAGAAACGTTGGGACTAAAATATCACCAAGAAAAAGAAATAGTTATGTTTCTTCTAATAATGCTGATTTTGCAAAGGAAAGTTCAGAGCTACAGAACAAAATCAGCACAGAAGCCAGAAAGCTGATAAATTCTGAATATGATAATGTGATAAATGAGAGAACAAACAGAGACTATGATTCTGTACAAAATGTAACTGCAAATAAAATTGGAAGTGAAAGTGTCAGCACCAGTGGTTCTGAAAATATAAGAGTTGTCCTGAAAGACATGGAATCAAAGGCACAAATGAATAAAGAAAGAACGAATATAATTCCAGAGCCTTTAAAAAGCAAGCAGTCAAAGTTACAAAATGATGACCTACCAGTCAACAAACAAACTGAAACAGTTGCGTATAAAGGCAGTGTTGATGAAGATGAAATTAGAGTCAAATTAAATCCTGAGGAATTTGAGCTTAAAAGAAAGCCAACTATTACTCCGAGAAGAAGTAAGACTGTAACTAAAGTGCAGGATGAAGAAAGTCTTGAAAGGCCAGAGAAAGTACGAGATATGGGTGACAAGCCAGTGTACAAATCTCCAAGGAAAGACCATGTAGAGGGAAATGAAGAACATCCAAAAGTTGAAAATGACTCTGGGGTTTCCAAACATACATCGCAAGGAGATGCAAACTTTAAAGTAAATAACAATTTTGAATTTCTGAATGTTAGAGATACTAGTCAACCTTTGCAATTTCTAGATGTAGCTGAAGATAAGAAAGAGGATAAGAAATCCTTGGCCCAAGAACAACAGGCTGACAGTCCGAAACGAAAAACAATCCGGGTTAAGCTTTGTCGGGATCCGCTGGAACCACAGTTTCAGCGCAGTGAGCCTCAACATTCTCACAAGCTCCGCCTTCCACGAGAGACTGCCTCCCCAGTCCCTCCTGCTCCTCCCCCTCCCCCCTTGATATCAGGCAGTGTGTCCATGTCGTCTTGCTTCACCAGCAAGAGTGTCCAAGATATAGGCGTGAGAGGCAGCATGGCAGACGAACTGAAGAGACGGGTGGCTGCTAGACAGAGCATATCTGAAGGTGTGAGACCAGCAAACCCCAAAAATCCTCTGTCAAATTCTGCGATACTTGGAGGGAAAGCTCCAAACAGACAACGAAAACAACCCCTTGGTGCTTCCAAGCAGAGCCTTCAGTTGGGTAACATCGCAGAGCTGACAGAGAATATGGTGCCACAACAGTCTGAAGGGCTTCCATCGTTCGTGTTGCAGTCGCTAGACTTGCAGGACCAGAAGGAGCAGCTGAGGTCAATATCTCGGCCCCACCCCCACCAGCTGGATGACCTGAGTAATGCCAGCCAAGAGCAGCTCTGTTCCATTGCTGAGATACTGAAAAAGGTACACATTAGAAGTATTTTTTTAACCCTTTGCATGCTGGGTAATTTGTCTTCTGCTAAAATGTCGTCTGCAGAATTTCTAAAATTAGCATTTTCTTCGATTTTTTTCAAAGAATACTATCAGAATAGCAAACAGTTTGGATCCTGATGAGACGCCACTTCTGTGGCGTCTCATCTGGATCCAAACTGTTTGCAAAGGCCTTTAAAATTCAGCTCCAGCGCTTTAAGGGTTAAGAGGAGGGGATATATGACCCACAAATCACACGAACATGTGTCTTATGGCATATGCAGACAGAGTAGCTCCAGTCCAGCACGTGCATGTTTTTATTATGAACTTGATTGCGTACCAAAAATACTGTTACATGAACCTATTAATAGATAAATGGCTGTATCATACAATTTTGGACTTATATGTAAAATATAAATATGTTTGCTCTCTTAGTTAAATATCATACTGTTTTTATTGGTCTAAATCCTAGCTACCCAAAAGAACAAATTGCTGAGCGCTTCTATGTATGAATTTATTAATGTTCTGTTGACATGAGAATTTTGTCAATAGGTATAAGTTTTTCAATCAATCAAAGTCGAAATGCAAACAAAGTGTCTTAACTATTTGAAAATTTTGTTATAGATGTTTACCTATTATGCTTCAACACTCTTGACTCACAAGTTTTTGCTTATTACAGGCGGTGTTGAATAGACGACTGGCCATGGGTGAAGACGGGGACAGTGTCTCTCAGAGTCTCGAGTCTGCAGCCACTGGATGGTCTATTGATACACACATTGGCTAATACTGAGCGAGTCCCTGTGGTTACCATCATAACATATGGCCATTGACATGATACCA
Source organism: Dreissena polymorpha (assembly GCF_020536995.1). Taxonomy (NCBI): domain Eukaryota; kingdom Metazoa; phylum Mollusca; class Bivalvia; order Myida; family Dreissenidae; genus Dreissena; species Dreissena polymorpha. Next base: position 131,314,261 of record NC_068358.1, read on the forward strand.
GGCTTGAATCTTGTCTCTCTAGTTACCATAAAACTTACACCAACATGTACCAGACTGCTACCATGGCAACAAACGAACCATTGAAACTGCAAATAACTTAACTAGTAACCATGACACCTACATCGATTGGAAGAGGATGCTTGGAGTTAACCCTTTGCATGCTGGGAAATTTGTCGTCTGCTAAAATGTCTTCTGCTGAATTTCTAAAATTAGCATTTTCTTCGATTTTTTTCAAAGAACACTATCAGAATAGCAAACAGTTTGGATCCTGATGAGACGCCATGTTTTGTGGCGTCTCATCTGGATCCAAACTGTTTGCAAAGGCCTTCAAAATTCGGTTCCCGCACTGAAAGGGTTAACATCGTAAGAACAGTCTGGATATTTGTGATAATTCTCAAAATGTATTGCTTTGTGCAGGGTCATCCAGAGTTATGTAGAACACACTTTTATGAAGCTGATATTCCTTAGGTCTAGAAAGGGAGTTTTTTGTACAAATATTTGTTCTTTAATACCACAAACAAGGATTGCTGAAGAATTATGTAAATACATGGTCATAATCACTAGGTATTTTGTGTCCTTGAAATATCTCATTTTAATGCTAGTTATCTGAAAATGTATTCCCAAAATAACAGTTTTTGATTTCTGTTTGTATTTTTCAATGGGTTCTTTTAATGTGTATATAGTTTTATTAAATTTATTTTCTTTATTTATTGTTCAGTAAACAACTCTGCATCATTCTGATTTATGGCTATTAAAAAAATCAGGCCAATGCTCTCCTGGTTTAGTGGAAGCTGCACTCTGGGAAATCTTGGCTTAACCCTTTGCATGCTTGGAAATTTGTCGTCGGCTAAAATGTCGTCTTCTGAATTTCTAAAATTAGCATTTTCTTCGATTTTTTTTCAAAGAATACTATAAGAATAGCAAACAGTTTGGATCCAGATGAGACGCCACGTTCTGTGGAATCTCATCTGGATCCAAACTGTTTGCAAAGGCCTTCAAAATTCAGTTCCCGCACTGAAAGAGTTAATGCAAGTGTGTAAAGGGATGACGCTTCACGCTTTTAGAAGAGACTTCCATTAAACGAAAAATTCCAGAAATGCAGTAAGTGTTATGCCTAGTCCACACAAGTTAATCTGGGATGATACTTCACGCTTATGCGTTAAGCCTTGTTTTCTTAGAGGGCGGATCAAACTATAAATGCTGTACATGATAGATGATGCCTGGAGTAAATAGATATAAATTAAAATACCTTTTGTGTAAACTCACTTTGCTCATTGGTATTGTGTATTCCATTCACATCAAGAATTGCATTTCTTGCAAACAAGATACCATTGGAACATGACATACAGCATTGATATTTTTTTAAACAAATGTAACTGACTTCTGATTGTATAGTGTTTAGAGACAACTAGTGGAACATGTTGCAACTATTTTCTTTTGAGATGTGTCAATTTATAAATTGAAATGTCCATAAATTTATATCTCAATTTGAAGTGCTATTGTTTTTACATATCAGAAATGTTGTGACATTCCATGGATTACATTGTTTACATGCTATATATTTTGATTGTGATTCTAAGTATTGGATAATTTTTTTCTATCTGTACAAAATATGTTATACATACATTTTTTTAATGAATATCCATATTTTAACATCATTCTTTGATGTCTTTTATTTATCGAACAATGTATATTTAGTGAGGAACAACTAAGCAGGTGGAATGTTCAAAAACCAAGGTAATTACATATGAAATTTTTGCAGGGTTTGTCCAGATAATGTCAAACAAATGTATGATTTTATTTTTGGTTTGGAATTTATAAATGTTTAACATTGTTGTTAGTCTTTCATAAAGAACCAAATTTTACAAAACTACTTCATGTAATTTATTGTTTACATTGTTATACGTCATTTTGTTGTGAAGGTTTTAATGTCTGCAATTCATTGCTAGACATAGGCTTGTTTGCCAGTCTTAATTTAAGAAGATTGAAATGATTAATTTTGAATATAGCTTGTGGGTTAATTATTTTATGGCATTGACATTCATCCCAGTCTTTAGTATGCTATTTGAATATAATGGACAAACATGTAAATCTGTGTTATGTGGAGCATATCTGTGTAGTGTCAAGGGCTTGAATGTTTATGGAAAAATTGTTAAAGAATGTTTAACACAGGAAGTTGGGTTTTTATCCATTGAGATATTGACACTTGTTTAAGCACAAACTTTCAATTGTTTGTAAAATTCAGAATTGCAGAGTCATAGACAAAATTCAATATTGCAACTTAAAAGTACCTGTTAAGAGGAAACTTCCAACCTTTTGTAAATAGAAAAGATAATGCATAAATATATACTGCACATACCATTTTGTTTATTGTTAACTTTATTAAACAAATTGAAATGCTCCATCTTTTGAAACCGATCTGCTCAAACATTAATTTTTTGGCATACTCAAACAATTATGAACTAATCCCTTTAAATTCTATGAAAACAAGTTTAAACAATGAGAGTTGTAGTCACATGAAGAGGCTTAATTTGTAACTTCTACCATAACATCTCATCCTACAATGCCACCTGACAAGTATGCACTTTTTTATAATATGTGTGGCGTTTTTAGAAAACTGGGCATAATGCATGTGCGTAAAGTGTCGTCCCAGATTAGCCTGTGCAGTCCGCACAGGCTAATCAGGGATGACACTTTACGCTTTTATGGTATTTTTCGTTTTAAAAAAGTCCCTTCTTACCAAAAATCTTGTTTAGGCGGAAAGTGTCCCCCCGACACATATTGTTATTAGCCCTGTTGTGCGAAAATGGGTATTATGCAGCCTGGTTTGCAGTTACCTTGTCAGCTGTAGTAATGCAAAGTTTCCTGGTCTCATTAGCAGACATGTGGAATCTTCATCGGAGTAGACTGAGGCCTGTCTGAAGCAAAACTGTTCAGATTTGTCTGAAGGTTTTCTGTCAGGAAGGAGCACTTATATTTTTGATTAAGAAGAAGAACTAAGGTTGAATTATGACTGAAAGTATTCTTGCCATTTGTAAATGTTGTTGTATTGGGTATAACACAATTTTTAATAACATTCACTTGTATTATCTAAGTGATTCCAATTGTATGTATCACTACAATAAAGTAAGTTCACATGATGAATACAATTTGTTTTTATCCAATATATCCAATATTAAACATCTTTCACATTTAGTGAAATAAAAACATGTATATAGTACCATATTAAGCAATCCTGAAAAACAAGTTTGTAGTGTATTTTTATTTTTTGTAAACACAGATACTTAAAAACACTTGAAAATCAAGATATTAAATAATTATGAAAGACATTTTGTCTCATGTTGTAAGTGGCACACAGTATAAAGACTGACTTACTTTTGTCTAAGTTTGATTGATTTACACAACTGATAACAACTAATTTTATTGACTTCATGTTGTTTTTATTGCTACTTAACGTATTGGAATCTTTTAACCCTTTGCATGCTGGGAAATTTGTAGTCTGCTAAAATGTCGTCTGCAGAATTTCTAAAATTAGCATTTTCTTCGATTTTTTCAAAGAATACTATTAGAATAGCAAACAGTTTGAATCCTGATGAGACGTCACATTTTGTGGCGTCTCATCTGGATCCAAACTGTTTGCAAAGGCCTTTAAATTCGGTTCCAGCGCTGAAAGGGATAAGCTTCAAGTTGATATACCTGATAGGACAACCTATCCAAAGGTCAGTATTACCTATAAGGCTAATTGGTTTTTAAAACGTATATTCATGAAGATGTTTAGTACCTTGTTAAGTTGCAGATATTTTTGTTCCGTCCTATACATAGCGGTTTATTATTTATTTGTTTTGTTAGCGTTTATGTATTATTTATGTGAGGTTTATTTGCTAGAATAAAATGGTAAAAATAACATTTTTGTTGTTCCATTTGTGTTAATTTACAAGTAGTCTGAACAACTTTTGCAAATATTCTTGAGCATTTTCTAAAGTTCACTTACTGGGATGGACAAATACAATATTTCACAAAGTTCAGCTCATTTTGATGAAACTCATAAGAAATAATGCAATTTCTAACACGGCACACAACTTGTTTTCTATAGACAAAGAAGGAAATCAAGTGTGGGTTATTCTGCAATAATGTTTGGGCGGAGCTTAATGTTTCGAAAATAGTTCCGTATAAATAACGAAAATATTGCAGTAAAATGGCATGTGCTAAAACCCGCTCTAAGAGAAATGTAATAAATGTAGCATGTATAAAAATGTAATGTAACAACAAATTGTATATTTGGTGATAAGTGGCATAACCACGCCTACAAACAATGCTTTTTGTTAGGAAACGTACTCAAAAAAACATTTATAGCATGTCAGCTTTTCAGTAGCATCAATAAACATGATGTCATTTAGTTTCAACGATTGTGGTTCTCAATGAAAGTGACGTCATTGGCAAAATATTTATGAATGAAAACGACGTCATATGTTTGTACAATTCAATGACGTCACTAAATAATGAACTTTGAACTAAGAAGGGCCGAGTATTGAAAAATATAGTTCACGTCCAAAAGCTTGAACTTTTGAGGTCACTTTTGATTTTCGCACTAGTGATTTAATTCCTACGCATCTATACTCCTTACTGTGGGTTATTCAACAACAAACCGTGATAGAAAAATATTATTTCTTAATTGTCCTTGATAAACTACAATCCATAACATAGATTGTAAAACGTATCTCGATCTAAGAAGACATAAAAAACAGATTTATTGGCTTTTAATATATCATAAGTATACTTTGGATTCTTCCATTATGGCTGAAACAGTTTCAATAACTTAGTAAAGATATTGAAATAAATTAAACACAAGAAACAATGTTTTGAGAGCTTAAGTTTTATTTCAATGCATAATTCAAGACAAATTGTGCACAAACTTGTCACAAATCAAATACTTTACAAATGAATACATGTCACAAGATGAACATTCTTCCACATCACTGATGCTACAACCCATGAAAGATACGTCTCCTCCTTTGGTCAGTGATATACTCTGCCAACTTCTCCTGTCCTGTAGGCACAGGTGGATAATAATGTTCCGGTGGCTGACCTTCACGAAGCCGTACAACATATCGAGATGCTGTGCATTCAATATTTGTGGCCTTGTTTCTGGCTTTCCTGCGGACACTGGTCAGCTTTCCAGATTTTTCAACGAAGGAGTCCGCTATAAAGTGAGATAAGTCCCTATTACGTATCTTAATTTTATGTGCAGTACACCCATAAATACGTATAACTTTCACTGCTGTAATACTTATTGACAAAAAAACAGCTCAATTAATGAACAATTAAGCAAATGTTATGGACATATTGTTACATTAATTGCCAGCCTTTCCTGTATAATTACACCAACAACCAACAAATATCTTCCCTTTCTAAATGGATTATCAAGAAGGTTTCCAGGAATATCTTTTACCATTTATTATTCTAAAGTTTCTAAACACACTCTTAACAAACACTTAGACACATTTTTTTTATTCAGCTAAACCTAAACAAGAATATCAGTGAAACTGATGGATGCTCCCCGATGATGTGCTTTGTCAATGTATGTGTTAATAAACACCTAAAAATATCTATTATTAGCCTCGGTGACCTTGACCCCAGTGACCTCAAACCTCATCAAAAGGTAGAGGTCAATGCAAGGTACCTACATGCCAAATATGATGATTGGTAAAGTATTGAAGGCGCTATGAGAAACGGTTAGCAAAGTGGCTGACGGAAGGAAGGAGGAAGGAAGGGAAGCGAAGGGAATGGAAGGAAGGAAGAAGGAAGGAAGCAAGGAATGGAAGGTAAGAAAGGATAGAAGGAAGGAAGGAAGGAAGAAGGAAGGAAGGAAGGAAGGAAGGAAGGAAGGAAGGCAAGGAAGGAAGGAAAGGAAGGACATGGAAGGAAGGAAGGACAGTGAAGGAAGGAAGGAAGGAAGCGAACCGAAGTGAAGGAAGGAGGAAGGAAGGAGGGAAGGAGGGATCTTTTTCTATCCTCCTTCTTTCTTCCCTTTCTTACTTCCTCCTCCTCCTTCCTTCCTCCTCACTTCCTTCCCCGGAAGGAGGAAGAGGAAGAAGGCCTACGAAGGAAGGAAGGAGGAAGAGGAAGGAAGGACCTACAAACAGGCAACTAATGCTCCAACGAAAAATTTTCTGGGAGCAATAAAAAGTTTATTTAAGCCCCTTTAGACACGCTAATTTTTAATAATGCATTATTTTTTTACTTCATCAATGATCAATGATTAAACCTATGGTAAATACTGACCAACCCAAAGGTTCGACTGAATTCACATTAGTAAGAACTGACAGCCAGTCTCTGTGCCTCTTTAAGAACCTGCAAGGAAATATTTCCATAAAAAATAATGTTCATAATTTTTCATTTGTTTCCCAGTGAAAACACTTGCCGATTAAATGTATTATTACTTAAGGTGTTCAATGAAAAAAACAAAAAAGATAACCACCCATCCCCTTAAAACTCAAAATCAAATTGACAATTAATGCCATTCTCCATTACTTTAATAACACTAGTTTCACTCCCAAAGTTGATTTGCATTTAGACTTTCTTTTTATTTACTTGCATGAAATTGCTGTGCATATTCAATATTGTATTAAACAACAGCAGTTTTATTTTTGGTAGGTTTTCTGAGGGGCAAAATGTCTTCTTTAGTAACAATTCAGCATTGTGATTACATCTAGCTTACACACATACACTTTTGCATTTATTTTCCAACACAGAAGCTTACACAAAACAAGAAAAGCTAACAATAGCATCCAGAAAAACAAATTTTCTTAAGTAAAATTCATTTTAATTATTAAATACTTACCTGTTATCTCTAGCTTACCCCTTTCCAAGGGAGTTATTTCATCCGGAAAATATTCAAGCGCTGGGAATCGTCCACCTCTATAAGAATCCAAATCAGGTTAAACATAGTACAATGCAACCTAACAGGAAATCAAGAACCACAACTCATCTTTCCTTTACGCAAACATAAAAAGGCGATGAGCGGGGTGAGAGGTGGGACTTACCGATAACAGGTAAGTATTTAATAATTAAAATGAATTTTACTTAAGAAAATTTGTTTTAATATCATAAATACGTTACCTGTTATCTCTAGCTGATTTTGCAGCTGCCGCGGGAAGGTTCGCATATTTTTTCCCATCACAGCAAAACCCATATAGAGGGTTTACAGCCAGAGATAGTAGAATCAAGTCCTCTTATAATCTTTGTTAGTACAGTATAGTACTTAATTCTCGGATGGCACCAGTGTACTTACGCCATAGAAGAAACTACAGTTTGAGCCACTACAAGAGGACCCAACTTATACAAATTGTCTTGTTGGCACTCAAGAGAACGAAGATAAAAAGAGGAGAAGGTGGTCGGATTCCTCCAGAAAGCAGCTTGAAGCACTTCAGATAGTGGGGTCTGATTAATATAAGCCCACGAAGCCGAAAGAGCTCTTAATTCATGCGGTCTTATCTTAAACAGGGATAAATCCCTCGATGAAAGAGAAGAATAAGCTTTCCTTATAGTCGAGGCTATCCAACGAGAAATAGAAGCCGCAGACACATCGCCCCCCCCCCCCTTTTAATGGAATGAAAAGTCTCTTGCGAGAACCTCGAATAGACTTTACCTTTTTAAGGTAGAACTTCAAAGCCCTGACCGGGCAAAGGAGTCTATCATCATCTTCATGTCCACAAGTTCTAGATAGACTTGGAACTTTGAAGGGTTTGGAAGCCATAGAGGGGAGTTGATTTTTAGCAAGGAATCCTGACTGACACAACAATGTAACAGAACCATCAGAAGAGTCAAAACGAAGATGACTATCCTCGATAGAAAGAGCATGAATTTCACTTCTCCGTTTGGCTGAAGCCATAGTAAGAAGGAAAACGGTCTTCCATGTTAGGAATTGTAATGAAGCCTGATCAAGAGGTTCATAGGGAGCCTTAATAAGGGAACCAAGCACACAAGCTAAATCCCATTTAGGAGCAAGTGTACGAGATACAGGACGACTTAGTTCCATAGCTCGAACAAGTTCTGAAATAGCTGGATCAGCAAAGACTTGTGAAGACTTAGTGACAGCCAATGTATGCAAAATCATAGATCTGTATCCTTTGATGGAACTAAGAGAAAGTTTCTTATCTTCAAAAAGATAAATGAGAAAATCCGCTATTCGTCTAGCAGAGGGATTGAGGGGATTAATTTTCCCTCGAAAACACCAATTGGAGAAGAGTTTCCAACGGGCATCATAGACTGCTCTGGTGGATTTTCTCCTTGCCGAAGCAACGAGGGTTGAAGCCCTGACAGAAAAACATTTCTTCTGCAAAGATTGCCTGATAACGGCCAGACGTGTAAGTGGAACATTTTTGGGTCCGCATGTAGTCTGCCGCTTTGAGACAGAAGATCTGACCTGTGAGGAAGATTCCTGGGATAATCGTACAGGAGACTGAGAAGATCGTTGAACCAAGATCTTCTGGGCCACCAAGGGGCAATCAGGAGTATCCTGCAAGAGCTCACCCTGATTTTCCCCATTTAAATCTATTACTGGTCTCCAGGAACCATTTTTCTTTTGAACAAGAAAAAGACGACTGTAAAATCCTGGAGAATAAGGATCTTGAACCCTTTCTACCGCCTGTTTTCCCAAGAGCCCGAGAATGGACTCTGGAATATGTGGATGCCGAGATACCAGCTCTATAGGGGCGCGAGAAAGTGGAGGCCTTTTTTCGAATTGAAAAGTCAGGCCTTTTGTCACAAGAGAATGAACCCATGCGTCTGAAGTAATTTGAAGCCATCGATTTGAGAAGTGGAAAAGTCTGGCCCCGACTGGTATTTCCGGCATCGGAGGTTGTGGCGGTAGAAAGGGAAGGGACCTAGGGCTGATAAGCAGGAGGTGCGCCCCTGCCGGTAGAAGGTTTGAAATTCCTCTGTCCCGGCTTGGGTTTGCCCTTTTTCCCAGAATCTTTATTAGAAGACTTGTGTGACAAAGAAGGTCTGTTATAGGAAGACTGCCTATTAGGACCTGACCGTGGATTAAAAGAAGGCTTTTTAGAGAAAAGGTTATTTCTCTTAGCCGTCTTGAATGCTGGAACTGCTGGTGGCCTAGAAGCAGGATGCTTAAAGACCCCTTGGCGTTGTCCAGAGTTGTTTCTAGCTAAAGAAGCATGAAGTTGGTCATCCTTGTCAGCTGTGATTGCTTCTTGTATCCTTCCACCAAAAAGAAACCCTGATGTGAGAGGAGCTGTTCTGAGCGAGTTCATACCAGGTTCCAACAGAAAATCTTTAGGTAAAGAAGTAAGGATAAGATCTCTACGAATCCTTAGCATCTCGGACATTGAAGAAGCAGAAGTGTGAGATAAGGCCAGTGTGGTCCGTGAGAGATGAATTAACAAATCACGGAGTTCCTCCGGAACAGATTCCGACCAATCACACACCATTTGTAAAATTGTCGCTAGCATGAAGTCAATTTGGTTAGTCAAACCTAATGATCTACGTTCCCTCATTTCCCAAGTTTCCAACATTGAAAACGGAACAGAAACTGAATTGGAACCACTTGGCATTACAAGAGATAGCTTGCTTATGTCCGGATCTGGAACCGGAAGTTTTGAAAAATCCAACCCAGATGTTGCATGTGGTACAGGAGGTTTGTAACTTTTACTACCTTCCTGGTGTTTTGGATCAGCTAGTTCCTTAGGAATTTTCCATGTTTCTCCTCGTTTTGGAATAGTCTTATTAGCTGATTCCAATGATTGAAGAACAGATAGAACAGTAGAACCAATGGGAAGTCGTGGGTCAGGACGAGCCGTCGACTTAATAACCCTGTTGGGATCAAATGTACGAAAAAGTTGTTCCGTCACAGAAATCGTCGCATTTGAAGACAGTTCAGCAGGTCTTGGACAGTAATCTTCACCAAGAGTACGAAACATCAGTTCATAGATCTGACCAATCGGAGCTAAATATTGATCCGTCTCAACATTTTATTCTGCATCTGAATCAGCCTCACTCTCTACAACACCAGCGGTTTGTATAGAATCAGCAGGAACAGAAGTGAGAATATCTTGTACCGGATTAAAATGATCTGGTAACAGCGAATGATCATCCCCGACGTCAGTAAACTGATAATGTAAACCGGAAGAAGGTAAATTATCAGCATTGACCGGTACAAAATGTCCGCCGAATTCTGTATCCATAGTGTATCAGGATTCGACAGGGTAGCTGTAGGGGGTACACGACTAGATACTGTAGATGATACCCGTGGTGTTGACACTGACGCCGTAGTAGTGAGATGAGCTCCTGAAGATGCAATACGTGTGGCAGTCAACGTTGGAACCGACACATTTGGCATGGAAACATGCGATTCCATAACGGAACACGATGGTGAACGACTATACGTATGGTAAGTCCGATGCTGTCTACGTGAACGTTGCTGACATCCTCGTTTCCTGCAATGTCGAGATCTGGATCGGCTGCGCTGTCGAGATGTGGATCGGCTGCGATGAGATCGAGATTTTTTGGAATACCGTCTCCGTGAGTGACGACGTGATCGCTTATGAGCGCCGCGACGATGATAACTGCTCGACGAAGAAGAGCGTGTCCGATGTCCACTCCTTGATGAAGACGATGTATTCGACGACGAATCGGATGTAGAAGAATACGCCGATGATGAAGACCGAGTTCTTCTTGACCGGCGATTGGTGTTATCGGTGGCAGGCCCAACTGATGACTGTTGACCGGTGACCGGACCGGACCGGTGACCGGACCGGTGATCAATGACCGGACCGGACCGGTGACCGGACCGGACCGGTGACATGACCGGACCGGACCGGTGACATGACCGGTGACCGGACCGGACCGGTGACCGGCCGGTCATATTATGACCGGTTACGTCACCGGACAAAGACCGTAGAATGGCGGCTGCCATGTGGTCTGACATTGATCCAGTCGTTCCATGATCAATGTCGCCGGTATGCATGGTGTGAGTCATAAGATCTGATGACGATCGACTGACAACAACACCATCTTGCCCGGTACCCAGTGACTGACAAAACCGCTGGTCATCCTTGACCAGTGGAGTCACCGGGTAATCAACGTCGGATGGAGGTTCGTTGCGTTTGCGGCTGATCGACGTCCTCCGGCGACCTGCTTTTGTCCATACGTCGTAAGCCCACAAATCGCAAACCGCACATTTGTTATTAAATGTGCAACCGGTACATGCCAAGCAAGTATCGTGGGAATCCCACCTTGCTTTGATATGACCACAAGAACCTCTATCCTGTAAGTTCATTCTGAAATAAAAGAAACAGAAAGAACCTACAAAAGACAAATTAATGATTATAAATTCAAATAAAAAGTTAAACCACAAAATGTAAACACAAAGAACGCTGTCCAATTGACCTCAATTACTTATTGGGGAATAGGCACGAATTCCTCGTGGTTCACGTGCTCATGACGTCATGTACATGAGCGACGATGCAAACAAAGAAACCCAGCAAAAGCAGAAATATGACAATTACTGCAACAAAAAGTATAGAAATATAAACCGAATGATACAAATAAAAGATAAATAAACTTTATCCTTTTAAACTCCGCCAAAAACACAGTGAAAAGAACACATAAGTCCTGAGCCTAAAATAGGCGTGCACATGGTTTTATCCGGAAAGGAAAGATGAGTTGTGGTTCTTGATTTCCTGTTAGGTTGCATTGTACTATGTTTAACCTGATTTGGATTCTTATAGAGGTGGACGATTCCCAGCGCTTGAATATTTTCCGGATGAAATAACTCCCTTGGAAAGGGGTAAGCTAGAGATAACAGGTAACGTATTTATGATATTAAAACTGCAAACAGCATTTGTATTAAGAAGTTTATGAGGTCCTTCCACTCATGAGGCTGCATTTTACGATAACCCAAATGCATGTTCCATCACTCCTACCTAATTAACTTCCTACAATAAGCAAGTAGGGACATATTTTTTTATAGGTGCCAGCAAATTGGTTTTCACTGTATGGTTCATTTTTGTGTGGTCTTGTGCAGTGGGGCAAAACCAAAGGAACCAATAAAAACTACCCATAGTAAACCCCACCTGTCTACTATGAGGACCACTAACCAAGCATACATGCACCAGGAGTGGGAATCGCGAGGCCGGTCGTCTAGGTAAAAAACAAGTGTACCAGCCAACAGCAATTGTATAACATTGGACATGGGAAGCTTCTGCTTTATAAAGTTTTGCCTCCCCTGGGCTTGTTTTCACCAAACAATTCTTAGACTTAAGTCTAAGAATAAAAATAATGTTTTAAATTGCAATAGTAAATAATTCCTTTAATTTTGAGTAAACCTTGGCATGTACTTCCTCTATCAAATCATCCTTCATGGAAATATTTTGTTAAGGATATAATCATCAGTTGTTGATCAGCCTATATAAATATTTAAACAAATTATATATATTCAAACGCCAGAAAAAAATCTTGGTTCTAAGTCTATTCTTGATTTTTAAGTCTAAACAAAGGGTTGCTGAAAACAAGCCCTATCTCTTGCATTGAAAGACACATACATCTCTGATAACTTTGGCTGCTGATTTGCCACTGAACTCGCACTGGTTTATTGCCTCATCTATCGACATTCCTCTGATCTAGAACATAACAGGTGGGTAAAACTTATTTATATAAAATAAGATATATAAACAGGGAACAAAATACAGCTCGCATTGAAGAGTAAAATCTTGAAAGGATGAGTGAATTTGCCCCAAAACTCTTGTCCTGCAGGACGAATGAAAAAATATGATGTTAAAACTTGAATTCTCTGATAAGAATTCATTTTTTCATTGAATTAAATACCTTTTCTAAAATTATACTACATGTATTCTGAAAGTTAAAGTAGAATTAACCAGAAGTTCTTATTTGAAATTTCATACAGCAGTTGCCGGTCAGTAAATATTTGTTTCTTAGTGTAAACTTTGCACATGCAATACGACAACATTTCAGAAGTGATGTAGGAAACTTTATAAACCAAATATAGCCCCTTGCAAGCATTTGTTCACACATATTTGAAGGATGAGTGCATGCGATTGCAGGATGGGTGAAAATTGTAAGGTACACTTCCTGCAGGATTGGTGCATATTTTGTCCCCTGATAAACATTAAAAGCATACAAACACTTGTTTTTGCATGCATTTTGTCATGAGATGCTTGGACTGAATTTGTATGATGCTTTAACCCTTTGCATGCTGGGAAATTTGTCGTCTGCTAAAATGTTGTCTGCTGAATTTCTAAAATCATCATTTTCTTCACTTTTTTTCAAAGACCACTATCAGAATAGCAAACAGTTTGGATCATGATCAGACGCCACGTTTTGTGGCGTCTGATCTTGATCCAAACTGTTTGCAAAGGCCTTTAAAATTCGGTTCCAGCGCTAAAAGGGTTAATATATGGTGTATATTGGTCATTAATTTCCCTGCAACTGCCAAGAATTAGAACGATGTATACTTGTGTATTAATGTGACATGATGAGATGAAGTAGAGTGTGCAAACTTCAAAATTGTCTTGAATCACAGAACATTTAGCTAAATACAAAAAGCTATGCAAAATACTTTTACCATTACTGCTGGGTACCACATTTTTTTCGGAGATATCAGTATGAACTCTTTCTGGTGGACAACTTCCTGAAAGGAATAAAATACTTTCCTGAAAACAGGATGTTTTGGATAACTGTGTAACATATAGTTATTATTAATAATGTGTGATTCTTAATGCTTTTGGAAATGGTAAAAGTTATATGACTATTATATTACTATTAAACTGTTTTGTTAAATTGATTATGCATATAGAGTAAACAAACAGATTTTCTATGAATATAGAGCATGATCAATAAGCCAAGATGAGGGGAAAAAATACTTATGAGTCATAACTCCATATTACTAGTTAAAACAAGATCTGTGTTTGTGATACACAAAGCCCCCTACTGCATTTTAGAGAAAATTGTTAGGTCAAAGGCCCGTAAATTCACAAAACAAGAGCACCACACTACGGGTGCCAACGCTTGGCTGCGGGTGCAGTTTTGAATAAATGAAAGCTTGTCAGAATTTTTTTATTTCTTTTTAGAGGTCACAGTGACCTTGACCTTTGACCTAGCAGTGTTTTTTCTTCGCAAATAGGGGAATGGTGGCGGGCCCGTCAAAAGAGGAAAAATTAATTCGTTGTTTTTTAGGAAAAGGGGAAAATTAAAAATTCACTCTTTTATATGTTATGATATTTATTATATGTATACACAATATCATGTATGTATGAATGTAATATTCACAGCTGAATTTCTCTGTCCTTTTTTTTAAATATATATCAATGATTTTTTCAACATTAGTTTCAGACAGTTCAGCCTTCATGCACAGTCTCAGTTTTCCTAGCCATTTTGAGTCTAATTGGGATTTTTCAATAGATAAAATGGCAAATTTGAGCATTTTTTTTATCAATAAATTGGACCAAATTGGAATGTTTTTATCAACAAATATTGACACAATATAGATACATCAGGTCTTTTCCTGGTCATTTTGGGAAAAAAGCAATTCATATAAAAGTCCACTGCATGATGTGGGAAAAACTAATTTAATATAACTCTTAATAATAATTCAAAATCATATTAATTTGTTATATACTTTGTTAGTTGTTTATGAAATTAATTTGAGATATATTTATCATAAGAGTTCTTTCTAAAAAAAAAAAAAAAAAAAAAAATTAAAAAAAATTTAAACTTCTGGAGGGGATTTTTTCTACAAAATTGGGGGAAAATATATACTCTTTTTTTAGTGGAATGGGGCCGAATATCGGCCCCACAATTGCCATAAAAAACACTGCCTAGTGACCCAAAAATGAGTGTGGCGTGTAGAACTCATCAAGGTGCATCTACATATGAAGTTTTAAAGTTGTAGGTGAAAGCACTTTGATTTTAGAGCCAATGTAAAGGTGCCAAGTAAAGTGGATCTAAACACAAAATTTAACCATATATTCAAAGTTACTAAGTCAAAAAAGGGCCATAATTCCGTAAAAATGACAACCAGAGTTATGCAACTTGTCCTTTACTGTCCCCTTATGATAGTTTGCTTTGTGTTCCGAGTATGAAAGCAATATCTATGATACTTTAGGGGTGGACCAAACACAAAACTTAACCAAATTTCCAATTTTCTAAGTATAAAGGGCCCATAATTCCATCAAAATGCCAGTCAGAGTTACATAACTTTGCCTGCACAGTCCCCTTATGATAGTTAGTAAGTGTTGCAAGTATGAAAGCAATAGCTTTGATACTTTAGGAATAAAGTGGACCTAAACACAAAACTTAACCAAATTTTCAATTTTCTAAGTATAACAAGAGATGTGTTCGTCAGAAACACAATGCCCCCTATTGCCCCACTTTGAAATTATTTTTTTTTTTACCTTTGACCTTGAAGGATGACTTTGACCCCGAACTTCCACCACTCAAAATGTGCAGCTTCATGAGGATTCCGCTTAGAAATTATTTTTTTTACCTTTGACCTTGAAGGATGACCTTGACCTTGAACTTCCAACACTCAAAATGTGCAGCTTCATGAGATACACATGCACTCCAAATATCAAGTTGCTATCTTCAATATTGAAAAAGTTATGGCCAATGTTAAAGTTTTTGGACGGACAGATGCCATATATTTGACATTTGACCTTGAAGGATGACCTTGACCTTCACCTTTCACCTCTCAAAATGTTCAGCTCCATGAGATACACATGCATGCCAAATATCAAGTTGCTATCTTCAATAGTGAAAAAGTTATGGCCAATGTTAAAGTTTTTTTCGAACGGACGGACAGACTGACATACACACATACACACATACTGACATACTGACACACTGACATACTGACTGACGGACAGTTCAACTGCTATATGCTACCCTACCGTGGGCATAAAAAGGGCACAAAATTCTGTCAAAATGCCAGTCAGAGTTACATATCTTTGCCTACACAGTCCCCATATAATAGTTAGTAAGTGTTGCAAGTATGAAAGCAATAGCTTTGATACTTAAGGAATAAAATGGACCTTAACACAAAACTAAACAAAAATGTTCAATTTTCTAAATATAAAAAGGGCACATAATTCTGTCAAAATGCCAGTCAGAGTTACATAACTTTGCCTGCACAGTCCCCTTATGATAGTTAGTAAGTGTTGCAAGTATGAAAGCAATAGCTTTGATACTTGAGGAATAAAATGGACCTAAACACAAAACTTAACCCAAATTTTCAATTTTCTAAATATAAAAAGGGCACATAATTCTGTCAAAATGCATGCCAGAGTTATCTAACTTTGCCTGCCCAGTCCGCTCATGATAGTTAGTAAGTGTACCAAGTTTGAATGCAAAAGCATTGATACTTGATGAGAAAAGTGGACCTAAACACACAACTTAACTGGACACCGATGCCGACGCCAAGGTGATGACAATAGCTCATTTTTTCTTTTCAAAAAATAGATGAGCTAAAAAAAAAAATCAAACTACATATGTAGGTCATGAAGGTTGGCTCACATACATGTACCAAATCAAGAAATGTGTTTGTAAGAAACACAATGCCCCCTATGCTTTGAAGCCATAAATTTGACCTTTGACCTTGACGGATGACCTTGACCTTTCACCACTCAAAATGTGCAGCTCAATGAGATATACATGTGTGCCAAATATAAAGTTGCTATCTTCAATATTGCAAAAGTTATGACCAAGGTTAAAGTTTTGACGCCGCTTTAAAGCAAAAGATATCAAACTTTAACCAAGAATAAAGTTTTGGGACACACACAATGAATGAATGACAGACAGACAGGCCAAAAACAATATACCCCAGATCTTTCGATTAGGGGGCATAAAAAAAGCTCAATATCTGAAACAGTTGTGTTAAAAACCTCAAAAAAACGGAATACCTAACAGACAAACGGACAGAGTCTGACTGCTATATGCGACCTTACCAGGGGCATAACAAATATTTGTTGCCGAGCGTTTAAAGTAAATTCAAATAAGAAATAAATCAGAAATCAAAATAAACAAGGCTATTGTCAAGCAATATGGTCCCATACCGGCTCCACCATTGCCAAAAATTCCACCATTTTCAGAATTTTTTTTTTTTGATTGCCATAGCAACCGCAATTTTTGACGTACATGTAGGAACAAAATGAAATGACGTGCACAATGTCCATATTGCCATCTATTGATGTTGCAAGTTTCATGAACAAATATTAAGAACTTTTAAAGTTATCGCAGGATCCAGAAAACCACCATTTTCAGCAATATTTCTAGTCTATTTGTTGCCATAGCAACCAGAATTTTCGAAGTAGAACCAAAATGAAATGACGTGCATAATGTCCATATTGTCATCTATCCATGTTTCAAGTTTCATGAAAAAATTTTGAGAACTTTTAAAGTTATCGCAGGATCCAGAAAAGTGTGACAGACAGACTCACAGACAGACACACAGAGCGCAAACCATAAGTCCCTTTCGGTAAAACTGGTAGGGGCCAACAACCAAAATAAAATGTTGTACTTACAGCTGGACGGAGTTCTTCCCCTTCTTTACTTGGCTCATATTTAATAAGATTATATTTCAAATAAGTTTTTTTTCTGGCAATTTTCTCATCATTTGAAGTCCGTTTCATTTCAGGTGAGACTCTATCGCTTGTCGTGCTGTCTTGCAGCTGAGCGGATGTGTGTAAATAGCTCTTACTTAGGCAACTCCATGTCACATTTGGAAACCTGAATTTATATATTCACAAGGTGTGGTAGCAGTAGAAACTAGAAGTTTATTGGTGCTGGCTCAAAGGATAATTCCTGTTTATGTTGCGCATCATCATAATATATAGATATTGAGTGACATTTTAAGAAATGGAGGCTAGAACTAAGGATGTGGTAAACAAGACCCTGTGAACTTATTAATTGGCTTAAATTTAAAATATTTGTTAGTTTGTGACTTTGTCAGATCTTGTTTTCATTTGAGCTTTTATTTAAAGGGATCTTTTCACGTTTTAGTAAAAACAAGAGTTCCGCGGTCGGAGATGACCGCATTGAAGCCGGATTTTTGATTTAAATGACAGGAAAGTACCATATAACATGGAATAAGAACTTTAACATTTTTACCTACCAAAGTTATAAGAACTTTAACATTTTTACATTCAAGGTCACAGTGACCTTGACCTTAGAATGAATGACCTTGAAATGACCAGTGGTCATCTAAGTGTGCTTGCAAACCTTCATGTCAAGTTTGAAGACTCTATGTCCAAGCATACCAAAGTTATAACAATTTTAACATTTTAACATTTAAGGTCACAGTGACCTTGACCTTCAAATGAATGACATTGAAATGACCAGTGGTCATCTTCTAGTACTGGCCAATCTTTATTTCAAGTTTGAAGACTCTAGGTACAAGCATACCAAAGTTATAACATGAAATAAGAACTTTAACATTTTTACATTCAAGGTCACAGTGACCTTGGCCTTCAAATGAATGACCTTGAAATGTCCAGTGGTTACTTACTAGTTCTGGCCAACCTTCATGTCAAGTTTCAAGACTCTAGGTCCAAGCATACCAAAGTTATAACAACTTTAACATTTTTACATTCAAGGTCACAGTGACCTTGACCTTCAAATGAATGACCTTGAAATGTCCAGTGGTTACTTACTAGTTCTGGCCAACCTTCATGTCAAGTTTCAAGACTCTAGGTCCAAGCATACCAAAGTTATAACAACTTTAACATTTTTATATTGAAGGTCACAGTGACCTTCACCTTCAAATGAATGACCTTGAAATGACCAGTGGTCATCTGTTAATCCTGGCCAACCTTCATGTCAAGTTTGAAGACTCTAGGTCCAAGCATACCAAAGTTATACCATGAAATAAGAACTTTAACATTTTTACATTCAAGGTCACAGTGACCTTGACCTTCAAATGAATGACCTTGAAATGACCAGTGGTTACTAACTAGTTATGGCCAACCTTCATGTCAAGTTTCAAGACTCTAGGTCCAAGCATACCAAAGTTATAACAACTTTAACATTTTTTATATTGAAGGTCACAGTGACCTTGACCTTCAAATGAATGACCTTGAAATGACCAGTGGTCATCTGTTAATCCTGGCCAACCTTCATGTCAAGTTTGAAGACTCTAGGTCCAAGCATACCAAAGTTATACCATGAAATAAGAACTTTAACATTTTCGAGCACGCCGCCACCCCGCCCGCCCGCCCCCCCCGCCCGCCCGCCCGACAACATCAATCTATAAGCAGAGATTTTTTCGAAAAAAATCCGGCTAAAAATTGTTTCAGATTCGCAAATTTTCGGTGTAGTAAGGAAATTTGTGAGGAAACAGTAATACTGAACATTTACCATGCTTTAAAATATCCATTAAAGGCACCTTTTGACGATTTAAAAACCTGAAAATTATAAAGCGTTGTAACAAGAAACGATTGAATAATTTGGAGAGTTCTGTTGTTGTGTTATATTTTGTGACAGTACGAGGATTGCTTATATAAAGTATAAAATGTACCACTAATTGTATGAGCACCGATGGACGAGTGGTCTAAGCGCTAGACTTTTACTCCAGGGTTAGTGATTCGAGCCCAGTTGAGGGTTACATTTTTTCTTTCTTTACTTTTATTTTTTTCTAGGGCTTTTTAGATCCAATGTTTACATTTATTAATATAAAGCATTTAATTGACAAGCTTCATTACATGCTTAAATCTGTGAATCAAAGTACTGAAAGTACTGGTGTGACGATGCTTTTGAAGAGGATGGATATATAGAGGATATTTGTTGGATTCGGTGGAATATCGATTTTCGCAGAAAAACAGCCAAAATATTGATATTTTCACTGTGATTTTTCACTGTTTAAAACAGTGAAATACCAGTTTATTTCACTGATATTTCTGTATAAATCACCGGAAAGCATTAAATAAATAAGTATCCATTTAAGTTAATCTACATCACCGCAATTGTGTAATTTGTACTGCTTGTCATTTATCTGCAGGTCAATAATTAATGGTTGTGATGCAATAGTTTTTGTTCTTGGACACTGCACTCCCATTCAATGAGATTTATTTACCTAAAAGTCTCATATTTGAACTTACAATTCTTTTGGGAGTAATGGTCCAGACAACCAATGGATAAAACAGCAATAATATGCTTACCCATAATTTTTCAAAGAACATAATTGAGAATTCCTGTGCTAGCCCCAAATCACAGTATGTTGGGGTATAATGATAGACAAATTTTGTTTTTCTTCTCAAAAGATTGTCGAAGGAAGATTATAAGTTTAGGAATATATCATCCATGACTACAACTTTTAGAAAGCCATTTTTTTCATTTATTTTTATTGGTAAACAAGGTCTTGTAACAATCTATACTATACATAGATAGCTTTAACAGCACAATGTGGCTCACATGAAAATGATTGTTAGTGATGTTAACTTTTTTTCATGAAGATCAAGAAAAAAATATGGCATTGTGAGTATGAACAAACTATTTGCGTCTATCCGCTCTAGTTGAGCTTTGTTACCGAGTTCCTACTTTTATTTATTTGAACATTCTGATCAACTGCCATGAAGATCAGGTAAAAAATGTAAGTGTTAACATAGATTTTAACGATTTTAGTTATTGATCAAATGCTTGGAAGCACATGACCCACTTTGGAACGTGACCTGTTAATCACTGAGACTAGACCTTGTGACCTAAATTTTCAATATGCTACTTTCAAGTTTGACTTTGAAATCATTTAAAATAATGTTCTAACCAATTTACAAGTGGATCAGAGAGAGAATGTGACCACTAAAGTATTAACAGACCTTTTCTTATATTTGACCTTATAGTGCCCTAATTTTTGACAGAATATGAAACCCAAAATGACATAGAGGTGACTACGTTTAATAAGAATCTGGCAAAGAGGTGACACCCAAATTTAAACATTGTAAAATGATATCTTATGTGTTCACAATAAACTTTGGATAAAATACAACATACAAAGACTGATAACAAAAGCTCACTTTGTCAAATCATAACAAGTGAGCAAAATAACCAAAACTATGACATCATATAATTGCTCAGTAACTTCCAATAACAATAAAATGTTACTTTTGAAACAAATACAATACCTTCCCTTTCTTCCTACAGGCTGTTCTAAAACAAGATAGCCCTGTATCGCTCACCCAAAACTCCTTCTATAGTGTCAAAAACTTGTGTATGATTTGACTAAGTTGTAACCTAGCTTTAGCCTACACATGACCAACTTGCAAATTCAGCTTTTGATTTGATAACGATGGACATTGTAAGCAATTTCATGAAAATCAGGAAGATAATGTGACCTGTTGAAAGGTAAAGGAAGTTTTCTATAATTTGACCTAATGACCTAGTTTATTACAAACTACCAACTTTCAAACTGAAACTTTATTTTATCAAGATAACATTCGTCCAATTTTTATGAAGATCTGGAAGAAAATGTGACCTCTGGAGTGTTCAATAACCTTTTCTGTGATTTGGTTTGTTGACCTCGTTTGGACCACAAATGACCTACTTTCAAAGTTAACCTAGAATTGACCGGGATGAACATTTACCAACATAAGACAAACAAGGGCTGTTTGTAAAACATGCATGCCCCCCATATGGGCTGCAAGTTGTAGTGGTAGCCGTTGTGTGAATACATTTTGTGTCACTGTGACCTTGACCTTTGACCTAGTGACCTGAAAATCAATAGGGATCATCTGCCAGTCATGATCAATTTACCTATGAAGTTTCATGATCCTAAGCCTAACTATTTGTGAGTTATCATCAAGAAACCTTTTTACTGTTACGAGTCACTGTGACCTTGACCTTTGACCAAGTGACTTGAAAATCAATAAGGGTTATATACCAGTCATGATCAATGTACCTATGAAGTTGCATGATCCTTGGCGTAAACATTTTTTAGTTATCATCCGGATACCATTTTACTGTTTTGAGTCACTTTGACCTTGACCTTTGACCTAGTGACCTAAAAATCAATAGGGGTAATCTGCCAGTCATGATTAATGTACCTATGAAGTTTCATGATCCTAGACATAAGCATTCTTGAGTTATCATCCGGAAATCATTAAACCGTTTCGACTCATTGTGACCTTGACCTTTGACCTTATGACCTGAACATCAATAGGGGTGATATGCCAGTCATGATCAATGTACCTATGTAGTTTAATGATCCTAGGCCTAAGCATTCTAGTCACTGTGACCTTACCCTTTTACCTCGTTACCTGAAAATCAATAGGGTTCATCTGCCAGTCATGATCAATGTACCTATGAAGTTTCATGATCCTAGGCCTAAGTGTTCTTGAGCTGTCATCCGGAAACCATCTGGTGGATGGACCAACTGACGGACTGACCGACACAGGTGGTTAGCGTGTGGCTATGATATTAATTAGTGAAAACATCATTTTGAATGATAAATAATCATATTATAACGAAAAATTAACTTTTCTGAAAAAAAAAATATTTCACTATCAAATATATATATATAACAAGGTATGCAACTCAAAATCAGCCCAAAACGGGGTGCATCGCTTTGAACAGCCATATCTTCATAAATTTTGCAGCGATTTTCACGATCTCGGTCTTATTCAACGCAGAAATGAATTTCCTTTCTGGAAATGTATATGTCTTGCAATATTTTAACAAATGCTGGGTCAACTTTTAAGAAATAACACGATACACAACACGCATGACCCAGTTGACAGTGATCATGCTGTCTTTAAGACTGAAATCTTCACGGAGTAAAGGGCAACTTCCCTACAAAGTTCATGTAGTTCGATACCATAATTCAATAAAACGTATGAAAAAACATTATTACCGTTCTTGTCGTTACATTCTGCATCAAGACTAACTGTCCAGCGCCGTTTGAAACCTTTGTTTACATACATTTCAACTAACTGACATTTTAAACATACGAGTGATTTCATTGGTCCAATGCGGAGGTGTGTCTTTACGACTGGAGATTTCATTCATAAAGAATACATGATCACTGTCAACTGGGTCATGCGTGTTGTGTATCGTGTTATTTCTTAAAAGTTGACCCAGCATTTGTAAAAATATTGCAAGACATATACATTTCCAGAAAGGAAATTCATTTCTGCGTTGAATAAGACCGAGATCGTGAAAATCGCTGCACAATTGATGAAGATATGGCTGTTCAAAGCGATGCACCCCGTTTTGGGGTGATTTTGAGTTGCATACCTTGTTATATTTATATTTGATAGTGAAATTTTTTTTGTCAGAAAAGTTAATTTTTCGTTATAATATGATTATTTATCATTCAAAATGATGTTTTCACTAATTAATATCATAGCCACACGCTAACCACCTGTGCTGACCGACATGTGCTAAACAATATATCCCGAACAAGCCACATAAGAAATGCAGCATAACACCTTCTAAAAGTAAAAGACATCTGTGCAATGATATCTTTTCTTCAAATGGTAAGATGAACAAACAAGAGGGCCTGAAAGGCCCAAAGTCGTTCACAGGGGACAAAAATTCCACTCGTCCGCTCGTATTGACGAATGAAATCATGAAAGGACGAGTGAATTTCCCTAAAGCTCTCGTCCTACAGGACAAGTGAAAACGCTGATGTTAAAATATGTATCTTTCATCAGTAAGACTATGTTTTCATTTAATGAAATCATTTTCTTAAAGCATATCTTTATCGAAAGTAATACCCAAATGAACCGGAAATTGAAATTGTAAATTTCATACAGCAGGTGCGCGTTGTTATGCGAGACTGTTTTCCGATTAAATATTAGCTTTTTGGTGTTAACGTTGCACGTGCATGTTGACAGGGAACCATCCGACTGCATTCACTGTTAGTGTTTATTTTGAAAGATTTGTTTAACCGCGAAGTACGGTTTTATACCAGTGAGGCAGTCTGAATTTCGTCTGAAAAATGTCTGATATACGAGCGTTCTTTAAAGGGGACGGTTCGATGTTCAAACATCGGAAACAGAAAGCACGCGAGCATCAGATAAAAGGAAAACACAGCGGTTGGTGTACCATAAGACCAAACGTTCGCAAACTGTCCAAAATGCGTGGGTGAAAATGGAGAATGACAAACTATTTGGTAGCGTTTGTGTCCTGTATCCCTTATTGTCTCTCCACGAATTTATTAGTCATATCAGCCTTTTGTAATCTTTATTTCACACTTATTTGAAGGACAAGTGCATGTATTTGCAGGACGAGTGATAATTGTAATTCACTCGTCCTGAAGGACGAGTGCGGTATATAAATATTTTTGTCCCCTGCGTTCACATAAGATAACAAGATATTATTGGGACAAATATTGTGACCAAAATTCATGAAGATCGGAAAATAAATGTGGCCTCTCGAGTGATAACATGGTTTTACTATAGCAATATAAGGAAAAATGCCCCACCCCCTGGCAGCCATGTTTTTCAACCAATTGTAACCATTTTCGAACTGATCCAAGATATCATTGAGACTTATATTCTGGCCAAATTTTATAAAGATTGGAATATAAACATGGCATCCACAGAGTTAACAAGGCAAATGTTGACGGCTCACGACGGCCATAAAGTGATCACAAAAGCTCACCATGAGCACGTTGTGCGATTACACTCAACATGTTCAAATTTTTCTCACAGGCTTTGCCATTAACCTTTATAGTATGGATGGCTTTGTTATTATTTATTGCTATCATGTACCTGCAATATCGTGTGTATGTTTACAATACACAAATAATATGATATAAATAATAGACTAATTGAGCTTTTAATAATCTGATTACTATAGCCAGGCCAATTAAGGACTTTAAAAACATTTTTTTGTCCTGATTTCATGAAGACTTGAGATATTTATGCACATAGAGTTTCATGATATGGGATGATCCACAAATAAAAAGTATTTTTGATCTGTGTTGTGCAGGCTCTTTTTCCATGACTGTCAAAGTGAAATTTCCATGTGAAAATGATGTCAATTTTTTTCTGAAGTACTTCATTCAACCATTGTGTATAATGAACTGTTCTGCATATAATTTGCCATTTTGATAGATGACCAGGGTGACAGAGAAAAGGGATATGCATTTGAGATCTGGTCAGGACTCCATATAAAAGTGGTTATATTTAAAAATGTTTAATTACCACATGACCACGAACTCTAGATCTCCGTGACATGACTAAGGTTCTAAATTAATCTAGTATGAACATTTGAACTTTATCTTTTTAACACTTAAAAATAATATATGATGCACTAATTTAATCTACCAATTTGTACAGATGCTACTTAACATATATTTGACTGTATTGAATGTAGGAACTAGTTAAAATATCCATTAGAAAAAGAGATCAGGATATGAAATATTCATTGCCTGAAGCACTGACCCTGGAGCTATGCTTATATATCTTAAAACACACTGATTAAAGAAGTAAAACAATACATTGATACAACAGAGGGAAAATCATCCCCTCTTAACAATATGATACATAATTATGTATAATATTTTTTCATCTGGATTTGGATAGGTAAACAGCAGGATGTTTAGGTGTGTGCGCTGCGGGAGAGATATAGGAGTTCCTTATATTTTGGATCTAATTTAATTCTCTGAAATTCATCACTGAAGTTACAGTATGATCTCATTTGATATAGATGTACATGATTGTATCAAGCAAAATATATTAAATAATTATCAGTATTAATTCACTGTCATGATTCCAGTATCATTTAAATGATTTCAGTAAAGTCTATCATTCATATGCATCAATTTTGTAAATATCAATATAAGTATACTACATGAAAAAATTTTTGAAACAAGGGCTGTTTGTAAAACATGCATGCCCCCCATATGGGCTGTCAGTTGTAGTGGCAGCCAATGTGTGAATACGTTTTTTGGCACTGTGACCTTGACCTTTGATCTAGTGACCTGAAAATCAATAGGGGTCATCTGCGAGTCATGATCAATGTACCTAGGAAGTTTCATGATCCTAGGCATAAGCTTTCTTGTGTTATCATCCGGAAACCATTTTACTGTGTCAAGTCACCTTGACCTTGACCTTTGACCTAGTGACCTGAAAATCATTAGGGGTCATCTGCGAGTCATGATCAATGTACCTATGAAGTTTCATGATCCTAGGCATAAGCGTTCTTGAGTTATCATCCGGAAACCATTTTACTATTTCGGATCATCGTGACCTTGACCTTTGACCTAGTGACCTGAAAATCAATA
Organism: Dreissena polymorpha; assembly: GCF_020536995.1. Taxonomy (NCBI): domain Eukaryota; kingdom Metazoa; phylum Mollusca; class Bivalvia; order Myida; family Dreissenidae; genus Dreissena; species Dreissena polymorpha. Next base: position 131,340,509 of record NC_068358.1, read on the forward strand.
GGGGTCATCTGCGAGTCATGATCAATGTACCTATGAAGTTTCATGATCCTAGGCATAAGCGGTCTTCGGTTATCATCCGGAAACCATTTTACAATTCCAGGTCACCGTAACATTGACCTTTGACATAGTGACCTGAAAATCAATAGGGGTCATCTGCGAGTCATGATCAATGTACCTATGAAGTTTCATGATCCTAGGCATAAGCGTTCTTGAGTTATCATCCGGAAACTATTTTACTATTTCGGGTCACCGTGACCTTGACCTTTGACCTAGTGACCTCAAAATCAAAAGGGGTCATCTGCGAGTCATGATCGATGTACCTATGAACTTTCATGATCCTAACCTAAGCATTCTTGGGTTATCATCTGGAAACCATCTGGTGGACAGACATACGGACCGACATGTGCAAAACAATATACCGCCTCTTCATCGAAGGGGGGCATAATAATACACTGTATTCTTGTATTATAGTTTGATATATGGTAAATAATGTAACTACACATCCAAGTAGTGAGTCCATCAAACTATTGCAACTGAAACACCTGGTGTGCCAAGGCACCAGCCGAAGTCAAATGCCTTCTGACTTAGTGCATTTTACTATTTATAACATCTACATTAGTTACAAATACATGTTTACATTTGTATGTGTTTGAAAAAAATGTATAATCTTAAATCACATCTTCTGATCATGCATGTCCTAGATTTCAAAATCCAAGCCCCGGTCTGACACATTGGTAACATTAACGTTAAACTGTTACCAGGCTTCTGAATTTAATTATCCAGGTCACAGGAAAAGGGCAGTCTAATCAGTATCCAATTAAACTATTTGTCATTGTCAGAAAACCGTTCTTAAGCAAACAGCTTTCAAGCAACTGCAAGCTGATCTGGTCTAAACTGGCCACAATCGCTTTAATGTCTTTTACTGTGATACAGTTCATTTAACTTTAAATGGATCTTTTCACGTTTTGGTAAATTGACAAAATTGAAAAAAGTTGTATCGGATTCGCAAATTTTCGTTTTAGTTATGTTATTTGTGAGGAAACAGTATTACTGAACATTTACCATGGTCTAATATAGCCATTATATGCATCTTTTAACAATTTAAAAAATATAAAGCGTTGCAACGCGAAACGATTGAATAATTTGGAGAGTTCTGTTATTGTCGTTTAATTTTGTGAAACTACGAAGATTGCTTATATTAGGTATAAAATACGTCAACCATTTATACTTGGCAGAATAGTAGAGCAGGCTAATGCGTTTTTACTCCAGGACTAAGGGTGTCACAGGTTCGAGCCCTGCTGCGGGCTACTTTTTTTTTTAGAATTTTATTCTGGATTTTTAACTGGAGCTTTTAAGATCCAATGTTTACATCTATCAATATAAAGCATTTAATGACTAACTTCTAAACATGCCAAAATCTGTGAAAAGGCCACTTTAACAGGATATCTACTCCAATAAATATGAGGTCAATATACATGGACTAACGGTATATTACATCTAATTATTTGGACTATGATATCAACTACTTAAATAGAAAAAAGAAAGAATTCATACAAACCAGTAATTTGAGTAAAAAGTTTGTAATCAATGTTGTATTTCAGGACAGCTTGGTGATATGCAAATCCCATATGACATGTTGATATTGGGTATCATAGCCATTCAATAAGTCGCAAAATGCTCGAACAAAATTTATTAAGCAAAATGTGACTTAAATTTATAACTAAAAATACCAGTATTATCAGTATGCCAGTTTTGCCTTGTCAAGCTGTCGAGATCCAGAAAGTGCTTCATTCACATCGAATATATCCTTCGAATTCCATTTATTGTTGCATTACTAAATAGCGAAACAAGCCAATTTAAGCTGTAAGAAAGTTTTGACACGAGTGTTATCAATTCTCTCATGGGTGAAGCTATTGTTGTAGAAAGTGATTCATTCACATCGAATATATCCTTCGAATTCCATCCATTGTTGTCATTAGCGGAGATTTAGTGAATAAATAATTCATATATCATAAATGACAGCTTCTAAATAGCGAAACAAGCCAATTTATGCTGTAAAAAAGTTTTTACATGAGACTCTCATGTTTGTCTCATTGTTGAATGTTGAAACACGAATGACAACTCTGCTAGGAGAATGTTATCAATGAAAATCAACGAGGTCGATGTATTTCGATTAGAAAAACCTAGTTATCTCAATCGGACTGGCTCGGTCTTTTAGATAGGTCGCCATTGTGAAGAAATTTTTGATGGTATCATACCTTAGACGATGCTGAAACAGCATCGTCAAAAAGACCCTTTAACCCTTACAGTGCGGGAACCGAGTTGTGAAGGCCTTTGCAAACAGTTTGGATCCAGATGAGACGCCACAGAACGTGGCGTCTCATCAGGATCCAAACTGTTTGCTATTCTGATAGTATTCTTTGAAAAAAAATCGTAGAAAATGCTAATTTTAGAAATTCAGCAGACGACATTTTAGCAGACGACAAATTTCCCAGCATGCAAAGGGTTAAACAAGCGCAGTTGTTTTTTTTTAGACTATTTGGAAATAGGGCCGGACCCTTTGGATTAGGAAAATGCGATGTTTTGAATAAAATTGGGAAATAGTGTTGATGTGCTAAAAATGTTTCAAAATTGTGAAGACACGTGTTTTCAGTATTATATTCGCAAAGGTTGAACTTTTATGGAAGGGAGTTGAATAAAATATTGAGATCTAAAAAATTCTTTTCTTTTTTTTTAACCTTTCATTTGGAATTTTTAGCTCCCATTATATCTTTTTAAACTGAAAATTAATAAAAGAATTAACATGGCAGTTTCATACCAAACAATCATAATTTAACAATGGATCAATTCATGTTTTGAGAATGACCACTGTTTTAGAGAACTGCAGCTATGTTTGTTTAGAAAAAATAAGTATTTCAAACTGTCAAAACTGTGCTTACACATGTATTTCATTTGCAAATATAAATTTGTGGTATTATTCTGCTGCAAAGTTCAGTGCTGCATTAATAATACTGTTCATGGTTTTTATGTGAGTGTTGATAACCTGTCTAATCAGCGATTTTCCTCCTTCTTTATAAAGTACCGGTAAACGGTACTTTCCCAATCAAGCAAAAATTCCCAATCGGCATCTGAAAAAATCCCAATTGGCGTCCGAATTTTTTCTCAAAATGACCGAAAGTTTCGTAACAAAACCCAACTTTCGGCGCGCGAACAAAGAAAATCGTAAAGTTGTGTGTAACCACGCGCTCCATTAATTTCGGGTTTTATTATTCAGCGCGTGCAATCAATAGAGTCGTTACTGTTTCCGGTTCTTTTGTCAGGCAGCAGCGTACTGTTTTACGTCGGTTTGTAACCTTGCCTCTGTGGAAAGGGTGTTCAGTCTAATAAACAATCTTTGCACGAACAATCGGAACCGTCTATCACACGACACATTGACAGCACTAATGATGCTGTGCAGAGAGGGATGCCAGCAACTGATAGATGATCAAACATCAAAGATTGTTAAAATTTTCAAAAAAATGAAAGACAGAGACATTGCTTTACAAGAGATTAAAACAACTTGTAATTGATTTTGTGTGTTCTTTATAATATTTTGTCATTTATTTCAACTTTATAACTTAATGGTCATTAAGGCATGCCTGCAAATGATTATTTTAATGGGTATGTTCAATTAAATTTTTCCCAATTTTGAGGTTTTCACGACTCAATTTTTCCCAATTGGACCGGTACAGGTACTTTTCCCAATTGGACAAGGAAAATCCCTGCTAATGCAGATAGAAGGCTATAAGTGTTGTGCCATAACTTAACATGTATGTCACATGAAGTCAGAAATTAAATAAAAAGCCATACCGTAGGTTTCCACGTATAGTGCGCAGTGTTTTACCTCCAAAATTTAAATAAATAAGCTGGTGCGCGCTATACATTGATACAACGCTATCCTGGCTGCTAAATTGGATAAAAATATGTTGTGTAAATGTAAATAATAACAAGAGCACCGCCTTGCGGGTGCAGACCGCTCATCTATTTTCTTTTTAAAGGTGAAGGGACTCTCATTTTCAATCACAAAGGAGGGAGGAGTGGAGTGAAGAGGGGTGTATAGTGTGGGGTTGTGGACATTTATTACATTATCTTCCAAAAAAGCGAAAAAAAAAAAAAAAAAAAAAAAAAAATCGGGGGGGGGGGGGGGGGGGGGGGGGGGGGTGCGATGGTTGGACGGTATTTCAAACATAACCGTTTTAAAAAAAAAAATGGGGGGGGGTATAGTGTGAGGGTGTGGTGATAATTTGTGAGATGATCTTAAAAAAAAAAAAAAAAAAATAAAAAAATTAGGGGGTGGGGTGGGGTGGGGGGGTGGGGTGGGGGTATAGTGTGAGGGTGTGGTGGTCATTTGTGAGATGATCTTAAAAAAAAAAAAAAAAAAAAAAAAAAATTAGGGGGGGGGGAGGGGGGGAGGGAGGGCACGGGGGATGGTTTGGGTGAAGTCTATTGTGGTATGTCAGGTAAGAGTAGTTTCATCAAAGTATCAATCAAATCTAATCATAAATAAAGAAGTTATGGCAATTTTAGCAAAATTTAATAATTTGACCTTGAGAGTCAAGGTCATTCAAAGGTCAAAGTAAAATTCAAGTTGCCAGGTACAGTAACCTCATGATAGCATGTAAGTATTTGAAGTTTGAAAGCAATAGCCTTGATACTTCGAGTGGATCGAAACACAAAAATTAACCATATATTAAAAGTTACTAAGTCAAAAAAGGGCCATAATTCCGTAACAATGACAACCAGAGTTATGCAACTTGTCCTTTTACTGTACCCTTATGATAGTTTGTGAGTGTTCCAAGTATGAAAGCAATATCTATGATACTTTAGGGGTAAAGTGGACCAAAACATAAATCTTAACCAAATTTTCAATTTTCTAAGTATAAAGGGCCCATAATTCCGTCCAAATGCCAGTCAGAGTTACATAACTTTGCCTGCACCGTCCCCTTATGATAGTTCATAAATCTTGCAAGTATGAAAGCAATAGCTTTGATACTGTAGGAATAAAGTGGACCTAAACACAAAACTTAATCAAATTTTCAATTTTCTAAGTATAAAAAGGGCACATAATTCTGTCAAAATGCCAGTCAGAGTTACATTACTTTGCCTGCACAGTCCCCTTATGATAGTTAGTAAGTGTTGCAAGTATGAAAGCAATAGCTTTGATGCTTAAGGAATAAAATGGACCTAAACACAAAACTTAACCAAAATTGTCAATTTTCTAAGTATAAAAAGGGCACATAATTCTGTCAAAATGCATGCCAGAGTTATCTAACTTTGCCTGCCCAGTCCCCTCATGATAGTAAGTAAGTGTACCAAGTTTGAATGCAATAGCATTGATACTTACTGAGAAAAGTGGAACTAAACGCAAAACTTAACCAAAATTTTCAATTTTTTAAGTATAAAAAGGGCACATAATTCTGTCAAAATGCACGCCAGAGTTATCTAACTTTGCCTGCCCAGTCCCCTCATGATAGTTAGTAAGTGTACCAAGTTTGAATGCAATAGCATTGATACTTTCTGAGAAAAGTGGACCTAAACGCAAAACTTAACCGGACGCCAACGCCAACGCCAACGCCGACGCCGACGCCAAGGTGATGACAATAGCTCATAATTTTTTTTCAAAAAATAGATGAGCTAAAAATGGCCGCCATGTTTTTTCCAGAAAACTACCACCCTATAATCGTACAGACTGAGTGGCCATTGTCGAAACAACAAGAAGTCGCTTCTGGTAGATATGAATGCGGAAGAAGTTTTGGTAAAAAATAAATTTGTTTGAATAAACTTGCGGACATTTCTTTGTTTGTGTTTTTACACTTCTTTATTGATGAATTCCGATGGGGATTGTTGTCGACATTCCGGAGAGCAGGCAAGGGTAGATGCGAACGAGGTCTTTTTTGCGGGTAACGGTAGGTGTGAAAGGGGGTCATTTTGCACTTCGTAATTGTCAGATGTTATTGAGTAATATGTGCCATGACTTGTTAAGACGCTTATTGACATTTGAGACACTAATTGACACTTGAGAACGTTAAGATATGCAATTGCATTTTGTGTGTAAAAATATTGAACGTTCTACAGTGGTGTACCTCAACAACTGTATCCCTGTCTCCCATGCGACATTCAAATTTACCGGTAATGCCCATGCTTTCCCCGAGAAAAAATCACACGATGGACACTAATTTTTATTTTCTCACGTTTTTCACGAAATGCACGTGGACTGTTAATCTTTTGCTAGAAAATTACAAAATTGTCAGAAAAGTATAGTGCTATGCAACCCATGCTCCTAATCATAATGATGCTTTGTTTTTTGAATGCTTTATTAAGCTTTCCAATGCCCCGGATTATTGGATTGTGCAATAGTAAAATGGCGGCCATTTTCGGTCTGATTAGGTGGTTTTATTGTCTTTAAATATTTTTTTCTCCATTTTTGCATTTAAAAAACAGCCTGCGCGCTATACACGGGAGCACTAAATCTCTAGCATATGCCAATATGCAACTTGCTCAAGAGTTCAAGACAAAAACTCAACACAACTAAAACTTGATCTCGCATTACAGCCCATATAAGACTAGTACTTCACTGCAATATGATCACAAATATCTACATAAAATGGATTAAATTGATGTACATTTAACACTTTTAACATGTTTAACATAAAATGAAATTTACATGAACTTGGAGGCAAAAATAGAAAGCAAACCTCTTGGCCACTCCACTAAGCTGTTGAATAGTTCTCATGCCTGAAGTAAAAAAATACAGTAAAGGTTATAATTCAAAATGTTTAAAACTACAAAAACTGGAGAAACTACAAATGTGTCATAAACACTGATGCCTCCAAAACAGATGTTACGAGATCTTCAAATCAAATCCACAATAAATTCTTTATGCACAAAAGACATAGGGACGAAATGCTGCAGAAATTGGTCACAGTCCAAAAAAATTTTTTTCACCCAAATACACAATGTCACAAAACTGTCAAAATTTTGAATTTACCAAGTATTGAAGTAGTCAAAGGAGAGTTTAAACAAGAGCACCGCCTTGCAGGTGCAGACCACTCATCTATTTTCTTTTTAAAGGTGAAGGGACTCTCAATTTCAATCACAAAGGAGGGAGGGGTGGAGTGCAGAGGGGTGTATAGTGTGGGGGTGTGGACATTTATTACATTATCTTCCAAAAATGCGAAAAAAAAATGCAAAACAAAAAAAAATTCGGGGTGAGGGGGGGTGTGGGGGGGGGAGGGGATTCTTGGGTGCGATGGTTGGACGGTATTTCAAAAATAAAATAATAAAAATAAATATTTGTGTTTTTTAACCGTTTCAAAAAAAAGAGTCTATTGTGGTATGTCAGGTAAGAGTAGTTTTGTCAAAGTATCAATCAAATCTAATCATAAATAAAAGAAGTTATGGCAATTTTAGCAAAACTTAATAATTTGACCTTGAGAGTCAAGGTCATTCAAAGGTCAAGGTAAAATTCAACTTGCAAGGTACAGTAACCTCATGATAGCATGAAAGTATTTGAAGTTTGAAAGCAATAGCCTTGATACTTTAGAAGTAAAGTGGATCGAAACACAAAATTTAACCATATATTCAAAGTTACTAAGTCAAAAAAGGGCCATAATTCCGTAAAAATGACAACCAGAGTTATGCAACTTGTCCTTTTATTGTACCCTTATGATAGTTTGCGAGTGTTCCAAGTATGAAAGCAATATCTATGATACTTTAGGGGTAAAGTTGACCAAAACACAAAACTTACCCAAATTTTCAATTTTCTAAGTATAAAAAGGGCATATAATTCTGTCAAAATGCCAGTCAGAGTTACATAACTTTGCTTGAACAGTCCCCTTATTTCATTGTGAAAAAAAAATCTGATAAAGGGAGAAAACTCAAACTGAACTTTTGAAATGAACAAACAAAATTAACCCCCTTTGTAAGTTTGTTTTTTAAAAAAATCTATTTTTAGTAGTGGCGACCTTGACATTGGAGATATTGACGTGATTCTTTCGTGCGACACACCGTCCCATGATGGTGAACAAATGTGCCAAATGATTTTAAAATCTCACAATGAATGACATAGTTATGACCAGGACAAGCTCATTTATGGCCATTTTTGACCTTTGAACTCAAAGTGTGACCTTGACCTTGGAGATATCGACGTAATTATTTCGCGCAACACACCGTCCAATGATGGTGAACAAATGTGCCAAATGATTTTAAAATCTGACAATGAACGACATAGTTATGGCCCAGACAAGCTTGTTCCGCCCGCCCGCCAGCCAGCCCGCCAGCCAGCCAGCCAGCCCGCCCGCATTCGCCAATCTAATAACCAGTTTTTTCCTTCGGAAAACCTGGTTAAAAAGGGCACATAATTCTGTCAAAATGCACGCCAGAGTTATCTAACTTTGCCTGCCCAGTCCCCACATGATAGTAAGTAAGTGTACCAAGTTTGAATGCAATAGCATTGACACTTCCTGAGAAAAGTGGACCTAAACGCAAAACTTAACCGGACGCCGACGCCAACGCCGACACCAAGGTGATGACAATAGCTCATAATTTTTTTTCAAAAAACAGATGAGCTAAAAACTAACTTTTGGGACTAAAATATTCTATAGTGATAGTGAAAAACATACAAAGGGACATAATACTAAAAAACTTGTTGAAGCCAAATTCCTTTCATTACGATCATCTGCACATTAAGATTCTTTTACTCTTTAAGTTGGAGCAAAATCCAGCAAAATTTTCAAGAGGAAATCCAGCTTCAGAATGTGCATACATACTTATTTATATTGACTACAATCCTTTATGGTTTGCTCCTTAAAGATGTGTGCAATGCTATATCCTCTACATGACATATCCTCTAAAATCATGACTAGAAATTCACTCTTTTGCTGGAAGGTTGGAGACTACATGAGACTTAACAGATGGCAAGGAACCAACATCAACCGGAGAGAAGCCGGTAAATACATGGCTGTAAAACAGTGACCATTGATTCTGGTAGTGTTCTTTCTTACATAACACATGACCTATCTTTTGTATTGTTTAAATCAATTCGGCTTTGAATGCAGTTTGAGAAAACATATTGTTATGAGGGTCTCAATGCCCAAAGGTTGACTTTGTTAAAGTTATTGCTTTTAGAGCGGGGGCAGCTAATGCCGAACGTATTTCTAATACCGAACAAAAAATAAACCGCGCTATGTTGACGCATTGCTAGTTTTCTTCACATAATTCATACCATACTGATGACGACATATCCTTTCCCTCGTCAACAAAACACCAGGTTCTATTTGAAATTTATACTAACTTTATGTTACGCATCTTTTTTCGAGGCGTGCCTTGTCGAAACAGTAACTCTGAAGAACTGAGTTCATAAGCATATGCGGACATTGCATTCGTGTATTTATACGAAAACCAGTCATTTTTCACATGTAAACAGGCGTGAAAATAAGGGACATCACTACATATTAACAAAGATTCATGCATTACAAAGTTATTGAGGGGTTCGGTAATATGTTCACATGTATCGGTCGGGAACTCTATTTCCGAACAATTTGGTTCTTAATTTCAAAAACTAGGCGTAGATGTACATTGTATATAGAATCTTTGACTTTACACACATAGATAGAAAATATAGATCTAGATAAATAAATAATATTATAAATATACCGGTACTATAAATGTTCCATTAAATTCCCAAATGAGAATAATAATTTGTAATCCGAAACACACTTTCGATTTTTTTAATGTAAACACGATGTTTACCAATGCTTCCGATATAGTCATCAAGTATATTTCCCAACAAAAGAGCACGAAAATTATGCAGCAATGTACAAGTTCAAGGCATACACATGGAAAGAGAGCGTGTATTGATTTTTTATACAAACATTTTAGCGCAGAGAACATTGAATTCTGTTGATTTCGGTTAACAGTTTCTTTGGTATTTTTTAACACAATTATATCGCGAATAATTTGATATTTCCTCTAAATTAATTTCAAATCAAACACACTGTATCTTTATCGTTACAGTCTTTTAGTTGAGTAATTATTGAAACAGTAATTGTACTGTTAATTGTGAGACAGTTGTGATTAAGTCGACAAAACCACACCTTCATCCAATAAAAAAATATAGCATGTGAAGTTGAACAATAACGATTGGTTAAGGGCGTATCAAACGATCCAGTAATTATTTTTGATTGGTCAGAAGTAGTTTGCAGCAGAACTGTTGTGCATATCATTATCAGATAACTGTTTTAGGCTTGACGCAATAAAGACAAATGAGGATGCCAACACTACACTTCACACTTTGATCTTAGCCAAAAGGCCGAGAAGCGATAATTGGTGGCATAAAGACACCTGCACCTGCTGACAGTTTGTAATTACACGGATTAACTTAAATGGGTACAAGTGTAAGCAGCTCGATTAATCTATATTTATCAATATTGTTCTAAGTAGACAATGGACGATGTGTAAATACAACTAATTGCCATGTATAATTTTCGCCACTTTACAGTATGTCACAAATGTTTAATATTTACTTCCGTTCGAATGCAAATACTGCTAATTTTATTATTGTATAATCTTATTAAATGCAACCCGAATGCCATTACAAGTTGGATTGCACATGAACATGCATAGTACCATAATATCATGGACGAACCATCTTTAGAACCTCTTAATTTTTGACACGTCAATTTGACTTAAATATAATATTGAAAATAGTGAAACATATTTATAAGTACTGTATTTGATAAATCTACATGGCTGGCTATGTAAATCCTCTTTTGATCACAGATTTTAACAAGTTTCCAGCACATCCATATAATGTAAAACTATCAATGTCGCCCAAACAACGAGTACCTGCTTTCGAACCCTTCAGTGTACAACATTAAAAATAAATTAGTCACATGTTTTGACCATGGTCACGTGACTTATTGCAGCAGCCGAAATGTGACGATTGTCAAGCAAAGTTGAGAACAAAAATTAGACCATGTTTTTATAGTTTTTTAAGAAAAATCCTTTTACATTCTTAAAAGCATTAAGAAATACAATGATTTTTACGTGTTTTATGATAAATCTACTTATTATACTTGTTTTTGACGCATTTTTGTTGTTTTCCCCTTACGTGAGAGTCGTAGTAAAAACAATTAACTTATTCAAAAAAACGGTGACAGGGGTCTAGCTAGGTTCAAAATTTAGGGAGATGTCACTTCGCCCAAAGGCCAAAATAGGGAGAAGTGGCAACTTTTCAGGGAGAAATGGTACTTTTGCATCCATGAGTCAAGCTTAGCTGAAAATTTCAGGAATTGTCACTTCTGTACAGTTGCGTCATAGGTCTTCATATGACATGTATTTTGCGGCAAATTAAAGGAGAAGTATTTCCGTTCAGCTTTCAATCAACTCTTTACTTGTCTCATACCCCTCATTAAACCGTGCCAATTATCATTTATCAGAAACAACTCTTATTTAACACTTTGGGGGACAACATTTACAAATACAAACACACACTCACTTAAGTGTTCATTTTTGTTATTGATGTATTTAACTGAGTTTAAGTAATATATTTAACACTTAACATGCTATTTATGTGAAAACTGATTAGCTATTTCAATAATAGAGGCTGAAATGGGTGATGGATTCAAAAGGCTGCATTTCATTTATAATAAGAGATGTCAAGTGTATAAAACCTACATTTTTCTTATTTGTAATTGATTGTCAATTATTCTGGTACTTTTTATTATTTTTTTTCTGTACAGGTGTATCAAATAAAACTTCAATTTTAACAAAACCAGTAATATTCATAATCTTCTTACTTCCTTGTAAAAAAAATAAATCAAGATTAAATCGAATTTTTATTGTGCTTCGATTTAAAAAAATAAAAATTCATTTAAAATCTCATTTTACAGCACAGATTCCAAATCTTACCTGTGAATAAGCCCTATATTTATTGCCAGTGCTAGGTTAACTCTTCCCATTTGATCATTCCTTTGTATTGTTTTAATGGGTCATTAAACTTTGCTGAAGTATAGTTATTGGTAGCCAGCACAAGGCAATTAATCAAGGCTTCACCTATGAACAATTTTAAGAACTCTTAATAGCTCCCGACTGTGCATTTGAATGTTCAACTTTGCATGACCTGTAAATGGGGCAACTTCTGGCTGAGAAATCTCCTGTGTCCAATTCTCCACATCAAATTGATTTTAATGGTCAATGTGTGGCACAAACAAATAATTAAAAGGTGGAGAAGTTATGTCGCCTTCATGAAATTAATTAGCGACATAAATATTCCCTTGGCGAGCAAATCGCCCACTTCGCCCACTAGCGAGACCCCTGGGTGACATAGTGCTCGTGCGCGCATGCGAATACAATGTAAACAAATGAAGGGTCTGAAAAGAGGTGAGGTTCGAGAAGAGGTACTTTAATGATAAATGTCACGCCGGTCATGTTAGCGTATATAAATACAAGTTTGATTGAGGTTTTTTTTTAATCCGGAAAATGTTGGGTAATACATGCTGTGTGTTTCAGTATTAGATGCCTTGTTTGGTAATGTGGTTACTTCAGTACCAGTGTATTCACGCATATACCTATTGTATACGATGACGTATAATGAAATGGTAACAAGCAAGAGTAAGTTTAAATCAAGGCTAAATATTGACTGTTATAAAATATAAAATAAACGCACCTAATACCAAACTATTTTAATTTCGGCTTAGATGTTCGGTAATATGTACCCCCGCTCTAGGTTGCATTACACTAAATCATTTTGTATCCCTTCGTGGTCCATTTGAAAGTAGTGCCTATTTCTAAAGAGTTCCTTTTCTCTTCGGTATTAAAAGCAATTTATCGATCGCACCCATGCTTTTTATGACTATATCCTGCACCCTGCGTGTGTCTGCAACATTTTGGCGCATTTCATTGGGGATTACGTTGAAAGATGAATATTTGGGGTGCGTTTATTGAAGTACGGGGCTTTTGTCGAAATTTCACTTTTGAAACTCTGTTTTCCGAGGGTGCTTGCCTTTTGGCGAATTCTACTTTCTTAGAAGTTGCGAGACCATATATTTTTGACTGCATTTATTGAAAGAGGACAGATTTATCTTTAAAATGATACCGGTTTTGATCTATAGGTGATACAAAAAAATGCTTTGAAAGTTGGCAGTTTTATAATGGGACCCTATGGGAAATGGAATATTTGTAATATAACCTCTACATTGAATTTGTTTTAAGGAAATATTAGTATATTTTGACCTGCAGCTGAATCTGAATCAAAATTATCAGAAATATGAAGAGGCGATTCGTTACATTTTCATGCGTGCGTACGGACGAAAGAACAAGTGCTATGTTAAATGCCGCTAACTCCGTGAAGGCATTCAACTGTTAACGGTTCCATTCATAAATAAATCAATATTTCCATCTAAAAAAATGAATGTCCTTACATATGGCCATTATTACACCTCTTTGACTGTTTTATGCGCACCGTTGATATTGTCAAGAAAGAAAATGGATACACACAACTAATTTAAAAGTAATAATTAAATAAATATTATTTTATAAAAGTACATGTTTTCAGTCTCCCTTCTAGAACTGAGTTAGTATGGCTGCAAAATAAAATGTTCTAAAGTCCACTCGATGGATAGACATTGCTAAAGTTAAAACATTATAGCTTTGTTTAACCTTTTTCTTTTCTTTTAATCATCAACTGTCACATGATCCGCAAAATGGCTGCGCCCATGAAAGAAAAAGACATTAAAGTTTTTGTATTACTTATTATTGTTTGTCACTGTGTTTCGCTTCCATTGCCAGTGGTTATCAACACTTGGCCATTTACAAACGCTACTTTAGCAGGTATTAAATAAGGATAGCAGGTTTTCTTTTTTCCGATAGCTAATTTTTTATATTGTTGTTGTTTGTAATTAAAAATACATTATGCTCGTAAACTTCAGAGTTTACTGTAAAAAAGTTGACCCACTGTTTACTGGATGAGTAAAAAAGAGCTTGACCATGCAAAGTTGCAGTGAAGATTTCTAGTAACTCCAATGTTGGAGAATGCTGCAGCTGCATGTGACCCTCACTCTCAGACCACAGGTGTTGGGTGCATGGCCAAGTCACTTTAACACTATCAATATGTCATAAAACAACATTTTTCATCATTTTGACCAAAAATAATTCTGACATAATATATATAATCCAGAAAAAAATGATGAAAATGTTGTTGATGACATATTCATTATTGATAGTGTTACAGTGACTTGGCAACTCGCCCAACATCTGTGTCTCAGACAAGCATTGACCAGCTGGAGGCCATTCAGAGTTCAGTGCTTTCCACTGGCCATTTAAGAGTCCCTCACCACGTGCTTAAATTTGGAAATCAGAGTCAACAGTGCGCTTGACAGTTACCGATTAGTGTATTTTTTCAGTAATTGCATTAGCCATTCTTCAGATGAAAGTGATATTGACTTCGCCAATATTTTGAGAGCTGATTTACTATCATCTGTCAATAACATCAATAACATGAAACTTTTTACCCAACTTAAGCATTCCTAAAGGCAGATTGTTGTTGTATTGGAATATCGATATAAGCCAATGAGAGCCTGAGCGCATGCATTCCAAAAGCGAAAGCACTTGTAGACATTCAATACATCCTTGTGGAAATAGTGCATTTCATGCATATAAATGTTGTCATATCATTTATTCGACCGGTAAAGCAATTTTACCAACCACTGTTTGATTATACACAACTATAAATGTTTTGTTGAATTCTCAGATTAGTATATATAATTTGTAATCCGAACTCGCTTCAGAATTTTAATATTAACGCAACATAAATTAATTCTAGCTTAAAATAAACAGTGCTTCTTGTATTTCTTATTGTTTCTTTGTCTCAATAAAAAGTGCACAAATACTTTGCAGACTTATACAACATCATGTGAAAAGAGTGGGTGTATTTATTGTTGTTTAAAAACGCAAACAGCACGTCAGGCCACATACTTGTGTTCTGAGGGAAAACCCACGTCCAGATTGGACATTATTTCATCAAATCTTTAAATAGTCACATATGCAAAAATTCATTTGTTACTTCAGAAAACAAAATGAATATTTGTGTTTAGGAAATTCTTGACTACTTTTATCGTCCATATTAACAAGAATTTGATTTAAAAAAGGAATATATGGGATATGCGACGGGAAAAGAAGTAAGTATTCGGCAATTGATAATCCAGATGAAACGGATGCATTGGGAAACTGATCGAATGAGGACTATGCGTATCTATACTTGAAAGTATTAAATGATTTACAAAATATTGTAAACCATGAATGTATAGCTATTTTTTCTTGAAGAGTCATAATGCACCAAATAATGTAATAAGTAAATGTTAAAAAAATGAGCGTATGTAGGGAGCTGCCCTCCCTATCCCACCCCTAAGGGCCACGGGGCATCTGACAAATATCCTGTGCAAAGCACTGGAGTTAACAGGTGATAGCTGACGTGAATGGTAGCCCCTCAAAAAAGACGTAAAAAAAGCTAAGGCTACTATGATGTACCTCACCATTGTAACAACCTTATTGATTATTCATCTGAACCCTACCGCCGTCCTGCTATAACATACACAAGAGGCAGCAGCAGCAGGTACATTTATACAGTCTGAAGAACGGACTACCTCAGACTCTCAACAACAAGACTGGAATCATCAAACCACCTTGTGACAGCTGCCAGCCTTGGAGGGTTCATGAAAGGGAGGGCGACGAAATAGGCTTCTAATGACTTTGTACATAGTTTGAAAAAACTTGTAACTGTGCCAGGCCAAGACTCTTGAATGTTTCTTGTTTGGCAATGCCCCAGAGAGATATCTTGAACAATATATGAAGAAGAACTCCAGCGACAATGCAATGTCAATCTTGTACTGAGTTTAAATTAAATTTTATCTAATAATAAAACATAACTGAATGAATGCAGTATTTGTACCAGAGTTCTTGAAACCATGCATATAGGCATACATATGCATTTAATTTAACAAAGTATACTTTAGATTTTAATGTCATGCTTAAAAAATAAAAAATAAGTAATTCAAATTCAGTTATGATGGTAAAATTACAAGAGTACAAAAGTAAGACAGTTTCATACCCTGAACACTCACAAGAAACTCCGTCTTCATGTATTAACAATATAGATGTGACATCACTGCCTTTGTCCAATCACTATTAGTATTTGTCCAATCACTAATAGTATTTGCCCAATCACTATTAGTATTTGTCCAATCACTATTAGTATTTGTCCAGTCACTATTAGTATTTGTCCAATCACTATTAGTATTTGTCCAATCACTATTAGTGTTTGTCCAATCACTATTCGTATTTGTTCAATCACTATTAGTATTTGTCCAATCACTATTAGTATTTGTCCGATCACTATTAGTATTTGTCCAATCACTATTAGTATTTGTCCAATCACTATTAGTATTTGTCCAATCACTATTAGTATTTGTCCAATCACTATTAGTATTTGTCCAATCACTATTAGTATTTGTCCAATCACTATTAGTATTTGTCCAATCACTATTAGTATTTGTCCAATCACTATTAGTATTTGTCCAATCGCTATTAGTAGTTGTTCAATCACTATTAGTATTTGTTCAATCACTATTAGTATTTGTCCAATCACTATTAGTAGTTGTCCAATCACTATTAGTAGTTGTCCAATCACTATTAGTAGTTGTCCAGTCACTATTAGTATTTGTCCAATCACTATTAGTATTTGTCCAATCACTTAGTATTTGTCCAATCACTATTAGTATTTGTCCAATCACTATTATTATTTGTTCAATCACTATTAGTAGTTGTTCAATCACTATTAGTATTTGTCCAATCACTATTAGTATTTGTCCAATCACTATTAGAATTTGTTCAATCACTATTAGTATATGTTCAATCACTATTAGTATTTGTCCAATCACTATTATTATTTGTTTAATCACTATTAGTATTTGTCCAATCACTATAAGTATTTGTCCAATCACTATTAGTATTTGTTCAATCACTTTTAGTATATGTTCAATCACTATTAGTAGTTGTTCAATCACTATTAGTATTTGTCCAATCACTATTAGTATTTGTCCAATCACTATTAGTATTTGTCCAATCACTATTAGTATTTGTCCAATCACTATTAGTATTTGTTCAATCACTATTAGTAGTTGTTCAATCACTATTAGTATTTGTCCAATCACTATTAGTATTTGTTAGTACGCTTCCTCATAGGCCTGCACTATGATTTTGTCCTCAGAAGAATGAAATAATTTCAAAACCTGTATAATTTCTTGTATATTTATAAAAAAATAATTTTAATTATGAACTTTACATTGTATAAATTTCTAACACTTGAATTATTGTTGTTTAACAAGAACTTTGTATGTGCAATAAAATCATTACCTGTAATGCATGTACTTATGTTGTCAATTTGTTTTGATTTTAACCTCAAAATATGTATAAAAGCATTAACATTATTCATCAAATCAGCTTCCTTTTTTTAATTGATATAAATGTTGCCAAAGTGAGTGTATGAAAATAGTCCAACCAATATTCAGTAATCAGTATAATAATTTTGCAAATTGTTAGTTGAAGAATCTCATGCACTTGTTTCTGTAAAATGAAAGTATTACTTAAGAAGTAACCATTATACAAAAATGATTTAGCACACAAGTTAGTTAGTGACACCTGCTAAAAACAGGTCCTTAGTTTACTTGTGTTTTTGTATATAATACAACCTTATGTGCTTCTTTGTGCATATTTATCTCTTATATCTTTGTAATTTATTACGTTACGGGATAATGCTGATGGATACCTGCTTTTCCTGCTTATCTTTTGTATTAAAACATTGTATTGCTTCTTGCTTAAGTTAACATAAATATTGCAAATAAACTACTGAACCCTACACTACCAATATGGAAAACAAAAATACAAAGAGTATATCAAATAGCTGAACACATGTACAATTCGGTCTGAAATTGTGTTCATCTGTTAAGGGAATAATTGAAAACCAAATAAGACCCTGATTAAAAGTTATTATGGTAGTAGATTATGTTTTGTTATAAATTGTATATACTCTTAGACATATATTCAAAAGGAATAATTTATAAGATGTTAAATTAGATCTTTCTGGTCTAAAATGATCATACTCTTTTTGCACATTTGGTAAACAAGACATAGCTTTTAATGCCCCCAGAGGGGGTATATTGATTATGGCCTGTTTGTCTGTCACTCTGTCATTCCGTCCCAAAACTTTAACCTTGGTAATAACTTTTGCAATATTGAAGATAGCAACTTGATATTTGGCATGAATGTGTATATCATGGAGCTGCACATTTTGAGTGGTGAAAGGTCAAGGTCATCCTTCAAGGTCAAAGGTCAAATATATGGCTTCAAAGAAGCGCAGAAGGGGGCATTGTGTTTCTGACGAACACATATCTTCTTAGCCCTAACCTGCAGGTCAGAATATTTGCCCCATCCATAAGGGTAATCTTGATTGTTTTTCCCTATCCCTTCCCTTCAAAATTACAAATTATATAAGGCTCTATCAACGTCTCATGACACAAAATGTTTACATTTCCAATGTGGCATTTTAACAAAATGGACTAAAAAACCACTTCAAGATTGCCCAAAAATCAGTTCATCAGAGCTTGATAGGCTTAAAAATGGTCACAAGAAATTAGTTGTTCCAACTTAGTTGAACACATTTTGGACAATTAAGACTGGTCTATAAAATGTTGTAAAACTTGCCCATTAAGTTGTTGAAACTTAACCATTGATTTTGTTGGTTCAGGGTTTTACCTTAACATTTCAGAGTCCACAGGGCTGAAGGCTCAGGGGGTTGATACTTACGGGTACCTCTTGATAACCATGGGAGTCATGGGAATCAAATTCAGTTGTTTTGTCTTTATTTATATAAATAAGTCGCGTTCTATGAAATCTGGGCGTAATGCATGTGCGTTAAGTGTCGTCCCAGATTAGCCTGTGCAGTCCACACAGGCTAATCAGAGACTACACTTTCCGCCTAAACTTGATTTTCGGTAAAGAGGGACTTCCTTGAAACTAAAAATACCATAAAAGAGGAAAGTGTCGTCCCCGATTAGCCTGGGGCGACACTTTACGCACATGCATTAAGCCCAGTTTTCTCAGAACGCGGCTCAAATATTCAGTATGTTTTGAATTGGTTTAATAGATAAGAAATGTTTATTATTTTATTCATTACATTGTTATATGATACACAAAAATAACACTCAAAAGTGTCAACAGGAGATGCATGTTTAAATTAAGGATGTGTCTTGAATGACAAATTAGAGTTTTTGAAATGGAGTCCTGTAAATCCATATTGGTTTTGTTAAGTCAACTATTTATCTTGCACCTTCAGCATGGCAAATGCTCAGCAACAACCGGACAGCTGTGGACGCAGTAGAGGCTGGGTGCACTGAGTGTGAGTTGGAGCGATGTGATGGGAGTGTCGGCTGGGGAAGTAACCCTGATGAGGCAGGGGAGACTACTTTGGATGCTATGATTATGGATGGGTAACATTTGGCTAAAGCTTGGACGAATTTTATTAAGTTAATTTTTACTGTATCATATTTTAGTAAGGGCAAATAAATATTATCTACGTAATTTTATTGCAGTCTTGATGTCTATAAATTCAAGTTAGTTTAGGTAATATTTCATAATATCTGGAATTTCTACGAACAAGTTGTAGGTATGAATGTGTAAGCCTTCATCTTCAGGAAAGAAAAAGAATAAATTGCTGTGATGTAATATATAATATTACATTAATACATTTAGACTTGCTTTAGTTGCGAAAATGTAACCACTTAAAGTGCACTTTATGTTCTTCATCAAACAGCATTACACATGATGTTGGTGCTGTTGGTGCCATCAGGCTGGTGAAGACAGCCATCTCTGTGGCCCGTGCTGTGATGGAGAGGACCACACACACACTACTGGTGGGCGATCAAGGTTAGTTCTACTGTTATGTTTTAACCCTTTGCATGCTGGGAAATTTGTCGTCTGCTAAAATGTTGTCTGCAGAATTTCTAAAATTAGCATTTTTTTCGATTTTTTTCAAAGTATACTATCAGAATAGCCAACAGTTTGGATCCTGATGAGACACCACATTCTGTGGCTTCTCATCTGTATCCAAACTGTTTGCAAAGGCCTTCAAAATTCTGTTCCAGCACTAAAAGAGTTAAGGGGTCCATTTACAGATTTGCAAAATGGTAATACATTTTAAGGGCTCTGTTCACAGAATTGCCATGGCTACAAGCATAATTAAATTGGTGACTACTACACACGTTTTAATGATCATTTCTTTGTTTGTGAAAGCATAAAAAAGACATACTTATTTAACGTTTTAATGCATTATAATTTATTATTTGGGAAATATGTTCATTACTAACATAGCATGAAAAATATTATTTGTTCTTAAACCTTAATTGTGCACTGGTTGCACATTAGATTTGGTCCCAAAGGACCTGGTTTAAAATCCCTACAAAGGCAATTTGCCAAACAGTATCCAGAATGATATTACAACAATATAAACTACGGTATTCTAAGTAGATTTAATAGATTTTATAATTCAGAATACTTTGAACAGATCTCTTTAGTTACATGTACAATTTCGGTTTAGTTGCAAGTAGTTTAAGAGAGATTTTCTGTTCATTTTGTTACAAACAAAACAAAACAAATTGCATAATCTGACGATGTTCTAGTTTATAACAATTAATTATATACAAAATGTTGCTTGACTCCTTCCTAAAATTAAGAATATAAAGGTAGGTTTAATATCAAAATAAATAACTTACTTTCAATCCTAAAATAGTCTTCTATTTTGATTTTAATGTGCACATAATAAACTAAGTGTGTGTGGGGGGGGGGGATTTGTTATGCCCTACCATCTCAGGGCCTTTACAGAAACATTTCTAAAGTCCTAACATCCGTCCATAAGATGTTAACAAAAATTTACAAATTTTGTATAGGGTCAATAATCCTTCCTACACAGCTTTTATTCTATCAACACACCAACATCATCCTTTCTCATTTTGACTTTTGACCTTGCTATTGGCCTTCATTTTGAGTAAGAATAGTTCAAAAAGTCTAAATTTTTGGTTAAGCCAAATTAAAGCATTTTGTTGAACATCAATAATGCCTTTAACAAAGCTTTGATACTTTTACCATGGATTTTTGTTATGAATACTCTCAGTTAACCCACATCAATGGAACTTATTGCGACCTTGACATTTACCTTAGTCTATACTGCGACTTGACCCTTTGTATGCTGGGAAATGTGTCGTCTGCTAAAATGTCGTCTGCAGAATTTCTAAAATAAGCATTTTCTTCTTTTTTTTTTCAAAGAATACTATCAGAATAGCAAACAGTTTGGATCGTGATGAGACGCCACGTTCTGTGGCGTCTCATCTGGATCCAAACTGTTTGCAAAGGCCTTTAAAATTCGGTTCCCGCACTGAAAGGGTTAATTAGAAGGTAAAAATTATATTCCTGCTCATATTGGCTGTTCCCTTAACATCAATACATCTGATACCGCGCGAAAATGAAAGTGAAACTCTGTTAACAATTGCCGGTACACTGCGTTCGCATGTAAATAAATCGTCTGCATTATTTAATTTCTTATACACGAACTGAAAGATTAAATGACATAATACTAGAATGATAATGAAATGACAGAAAAAGTTGTTTTATACAGTAGGCAGTATATTTCACAGCCGCTCATTTAATATAGTCAAACTGCAACCATATCAAAGTAAGAATGTTTCAATCGTTTTGAATTACTTAAATTGTATAACTATCCCGCTTGCACTTAACTTATGGAAATTATCGCACTGAACCGCTCTGATGAGGAATACATGTAATAAACACTGACACGCGAGTTTTTCACACCTTTATTGACATTACACAACAGATTAACACCAATTAGCTGTCGGTGTTGTTTAACCTCGAGGCGATTATAATCGGTTCAACGGACGGTTGAATAAAGCAATCAACATGACTGTGATTGCCGCCATCTTTGAATTGTCTGAAAATACATGAAGTTGCATAAAACGGATTTGAATCAGAAATCAAATGGAAGGTTGGAGAAAAAATGGGATCCAAGCACCCTCCGCGTTATATTGGATTCAGCGTTATAACGGAGCGCTTTATATTGGAGTTACAGTCAGGAACCTATACAAACAAAGGGATTAGCAACCTCGCGTTATCCCGTTACAGCACGCAAAATAAACCGAGATTTGATAATCTCGATTGATTGGTCCCTGTGTAGCGATAATGCGGCTACACGATATCGATTGCGAGGGATTTCGCTTATTGAGCGGGTTACGTTTTTTTCGGATTCAAATTATATTATGTTAAATAAACAAGTACCTATTCGCTCAATTGTTGCGTTGTTGATCTCAAAATCATTCATTATTTAGTCTAATTATTACGCAGTATGTCGAACGGGGACCCAATTATCGGACCCTTTGATGAATATTAATTGCCGGTTGTTTCGCCAGGGTTAAATTGCCGTTGTTAATAGCACGTATGTGCATGTACAAAAGACCGGTCTATTAATAGAATTAAAATGTTACCATGTTTTCTTTTAAATAACGTCATAATCAAGACATGTTAAGTGCAAACAACTCAAAATGTATAACTGTTCTTTTAACCTCCGTCGCAGCAAAGTTTTGCATGCCATTTTAATATTCACCAACAGAGTCGCTCAGAACCTGTGCAGCCAGACTGACCTTCATGTAGCTGAAGGAAAGCAGATTCATTCGATTGCGAGCGATTTCGCTCATTGATGGTGATAGTTGTTTCGCAATATTCGACTTTCGTTGTGTAATAAACAAATATATATTCGTTCAATTTTGCCTTGTTTCTTGGAAATAAATAATTGGTAATATTAATACGCAGTATGCTACACGGAACCCAATTACCGGATGCGTTAACGAGTAACAATACCATTTGTTTCACAGGGTTTCAATTGCCATTGTATATCGCACATATGTGCATGTAGCAAAGACCGGTCTTTTAATTAATTAAAAATGTTACTCTGCTGCGTGAAAAATATCAACATTATTAACGCCTGCCAATTGCTTACAATTTAAAATGTATAATTGTTTTTTCATCCGAGACAATGAAGGTTCGCATGCCATTATATTATTCTGTTGGACTCCTTTTGAACATGATATCTATAGTAGTACTATAAGTCTTCGTGATTTCGTGTTCAAGTATTAAACAAAAATCAGCAGAATTTGAAGGCAATGCAATTCATAAAAGTCGTTTATGTTTTATTTCTCAGTATAATCAGTCAATCACTGAAACATACACATTAGTTCATGCATGATAGGTAATCTTGGTATTATTTAAGTTTAAGAGTATGTGTAACAATACATTCATGTTACTAAGTGTAATGAGCATTCAGTTAAAGAAAATATTTTAAAAATCAATAGCATGTAAAAAAAATCACATATTTGTAAACGAGTTTTCACAAGTAACCATTTGCAATGTGAAATAGAACAACAAAAATTTGATAATAATACTAACAATTTTCTATTTATTATTTCAACGACAAAATATTGAGATTCCTCTTTACATGGTAATGCAGAAGATTTATTCGAAGCCTACAGCAATACAAAAAGCTTACTAAAATTAAATACCAAATTATCTTGTTTAAACAAGTTTGAAAATTTTATATTTATAATGAGTTTTAGGAACACATTTTTGATTAACATGATAAAAGATCTAACTGTCACTTTTGAGTTAAGCAGAGATATTCACTGCTGCAATGTGTTCATTTATGAAAAAATGCAACAGTTTAATTTAATCAATTGAATATTTAAAACTAATTCATACTGAATTTTCTTTTGTCTTGAACACACATGTATGTCAGCACTATTTAAAGTCCACAATGTTTTTCAACCATTAAAAGTTCTTAATGTGGAAACGACCTGGGTTTGTACGCCCAAGTTTCGCTGGCGTCATGACATTTGTCTTTGCGGAGTCAAACCCTCTTTTGCTTCTTTTTAGCACACTGAAAATATAAAACAAATTGAATTTAAACCAACAAGATTGATAAAGGGCAAGTATTGACTGAGCCTTTCCAAAAATGCTGCGACATATGTTGATCATATTAATAGTGGTTATAAAATTGTAAAAAAATGACTAAAATTGTATTGCTTTTGTGCTCATTCAAAATCATGAATTTGCAAATAATACAAATAAAATTAGCATCACACAATGCGTTGAAATGTAATGTTTGTAAAGATACCCATATGATTAATATAGGGCTAGTTTTGACGGAGCCTTTCGAAAAGAGCCACGACATATGTTGATCAAACTGATAATGATTACAAAATAAAAAAATGACTAAAATTGTATAATCTTTGAGCTAATTCAAAATTATGCCTTTGCAAATAATGCAAATTAAATTTGCACCACACAATGCATTGAAATGCAACGTTTGTAAAGATACCAACATGATATATATAGGTCTAGCATTGACTGAGCCTTTCAAAAAGAGCCACGACATATGTTGATGAAACTGATAGTGGTAAGAAAATTAAAAAAATGACTAAAATTGTATTGCTTTTGTGCTCATTCAAAATCATGAATTTGCAAATAATACATTTAAAATTAGCATCACACAATGCGTGGAAATGTAATGTTTGTAAAGATACCCATAAGATTAATATAGGGCTAGTATTGACTGAGCCTTTCGAAAAGAGCCACGACATATGTTGATCAAACTGACAGTGATTACAAAATAAAAAAATGACAACAATTGTATAATCTTTGAGCTAATACAAAATTATACCTTTGAAAATAATGCAAATTAAATTTGCACCACACAATGCATTGAAATGTAACGTTTGTAAAGATACCAACATGATATATATAGGGCTAGTATTGACTGAGCCTAAGGCCCTTTCAAAAAGAGCCACGGCATATGTTGATGAAACTGAAAGTGGTAAAATATAAAAAAATGACTAAAATTGTATTGCCTTTGTGCTCATTCAAAATCATGAATTTGCTAATAATACAAATAAAATTAGCATCACACAATGCGTTGAAATGTAACGTTTGTAAGAATACCAACATGAATAGTATAGAGCTTTATTTGACCAAGCCTTTTGAAAAAAGCCACGACACACGTTTCTCGGATTATTGAAGTGTAAACAATGATACGCATGATTTGGTGAAAATACCCACCGTTGTTTTATAAGTAAGTACAAAGCATAGTCGAAAACAAATGAAACAATAAGATGTATCAAAGTCAACAAACCTTTGCAATGAATACTTCTGTGTTGGCAACACTTGGTTAATTTATACTCTTATTCTTTCTCGATTGCTTTGTCACGGTCTCGCTTTGTCAAAATGGCGGCTGTGAAAATTTGCCTCGAAGCGCGAAGTCTCGTTGGGTCGCAAGTCTCGTTTCCCTTTTGCGTAACAACGCGTTAGCTTGTTCTTCGGTTCAGTGAGTGTCTCATCCCTTTGTTTGTATAGGTCCCTGTTACAGTGTACTGCTTTCTCAAAAGCTGCAATACGTCCATTCAACTTTATGAACACTCACATCACCTTACCTCATATGTACTCGACCTACTATAGGACTTTTTTTATTCGGGTAATTAATCAATGCTGAGAATGCTTCATACCAATGCATATGCATTGATTGAATACAGCATTTTGTTTTGTAACTGTTGTGTTATAAATCCATTATGTTTGGTCAGTAAGTCATACCATTGGTACATTTTTATTTTTGTTGACAGCAACATCCTTTGCAAAACAGCTTGGATTCCAGATATCAGACCTCCATAGCAACAAGAGCGTGGACATGTACAACCAATGGAAACAAAACAATTGCCAGCCAAACTATTGGAAAGTAAGATGAAGATATTTCATGCTGTATGCTTTAAAAAAAGAGATGCTTTTTGTTTTAATCAATTAGGTTGGTTGCCAAAGTTTAAAGTCTAAATTGTTTTTATTCTTACTCAAATTGTTTTTTGTGTTGGCATTTTTGTATATGTACATCCTTCTATTTATGAAAGCATGAAGCAGGAATTTTGATGCCAATCAATCCCCGTTTGAAGAAGTGGGGGTATATTGCTACATTTAAAAGCAACTGTCCGTCACTTGGTTGCATAATTGGTATGTCGGTCTGTAACTCATTTAATTACGATAGGATATCTAGAGAACGATTTGACTTATGATCATGCAAATTGGTATGATTGTTACTTTGTATAAAATTGATGCACCTTATGATTTAGAGGTTCACAAGTCAAAGGTCTAGGTTAAAGAAGATTGAAGAATGAAATTAAGACTATTTCGTTTCTTAATTATATCTAGAGATGCTTTGACTTACTATTGTAAAAATGTGCATGATGGTGACTACAATGACACCTTTACATTTTGAGATCAAAAGTCAAAGGTTATGATAACAGGTGCTAATAACATGAAATGTAGACCATTGTGCTTTTACCAACTGCATGTATCATCCAAAACATGTTAGTTGGTATGTTGGTGACTTGGAATTAAAAGACTAATGGGGTTATTTACCCTCGGGACTTCGGTTAAAAACCATTGCCCGAGCACACTGCTTAACATAAAACTCTGCATAAAAAAGCCGAAAACGGCCATAAAATGGACAGCCCGATTTTACTGGGCTGTACCATTGGTATAAATATAAAACTTTGCAGTGTTGGTGCGGTGCCTTAATAAAAATCTATTGGTTTAAAAATATATAACCTTTATATGAAGCGTTAAAAAGACGCAGTGCTTTACAGTGGATAGGCCTAACGTTAAAAAGCGGCGTTTTAATTGGTTGATGCGCTTATAAAACGATGGCGCTGATTTGCCGAAATTTCTTATTACGGATTGCCAGTAGGTCAATCCGTTTAAAAATAGATTTTCCCACGGCTGACTTTGTACTTTAAGAAAAAGTAAACAATAATAGTTTATATGCAAAAATATAAATGAAAAAAAAGGATGAGTTAATCCAAAAGAAATTGGAGTTGTTTTATAGTATTAGATTACTATGTTTTTGTTATGTTACTGTACTTATTATTAATTATTATCATTAATATGATGTTGTTATTGTATGTTATTGTTTGTATTGTTTTTTAAGGAGGAGAGAGAGAAAGAATAGCCCAATTTTTATAAGTAAAGATGGTGAAAACACACATACTGTTGTATGTGGCAGCATCATTACCAGACCCACTGTTCAGTATATACTGCAATGGGTTTGTTGGAGTCTTTAGACTTTGTGATCTGTGTTTTAAATGTTTGAATCCAAATAGGACTATTTTAATATAATACTTATAGAAAAAGGGATACACAGATGTGTAATATGTTTGTGTAACAAAATAATAATATTTGAGGGTTTTCCAGATCAGGAATTAAAAGAAGATGCATGTGGTCTTTCATGTAACCAGGTAAAAGGTCAAGCTATCAGTGGCTTGAAAAATGAAAACACAATATCTTGATATTAATGACTAACCTACGATCATAAAACAAGTATGCTGCTTAGTCATGAAGGATGAAAGATCGCTATTGATTTGCAGTAAAAACAGTGTTGGTCATAGGGGCATGCAATATTAGAACAACTCTAAATATTTGTCATTAATCCCATTATGATATTTGTGATGGGGAGGCATACATGTTTTATTTGATTTTTATTGATTCGTGGTCCATGTTCACTAATGTTTGGTTTCTCTAAATAATTCAAGTTTGTGCCCGAACGTTCCGAGTGAAAACATCAATTTGTATAAAGATTAATTAGGCTGTTATGAAAAACTTCATGTAATTAAGTAACTGAAGGGTAGTTATTGACATTATGCATACAACTTATCATATAAATTTATTTCAGAATGTTGTGCCAGATCCGACCAAGTTCTGTGGTCCATACAAACCCAAACCATTCCCACCATCCGTACATCAAGTACGACAACTCTCCAATGATGCCTACAAACGGATAGGGGGAGACAACCATGACACCATAGGTAGTTAGCTTATGCTTATGTTTATAGCGACTGTATATATGTGTACATTAGGTATATCAAATGCTTTTTTAAGGACATGACAAAAAGGAAATATATATTTATTATTTTGATTGTTTATGTGACCTGTTCAAAACTTCACAGTGCGGTCATTGTTCCACTATAATAACAGAAAAACATTATATCACAGCAAAGATCTATAAATGAACATTTATTAATAAAGCTTTGATTACTGTAACATGGATTGCTGAAATATTATGTTCCTTACTTCTGAATATTATTTTGTATTCATGATCAGGTATGATCGCGATAGACATGCAGGGCAATGTGGCGGGAGGAACCTCAACTAATGGCCTGAATCACAAAGTTCCAGGGTAAAAATGCAACATTATATATTCAACTCGCAAATACCCATGATGGTGATTTTTTTATAGTGCTCAATAAATTTCGCATCCCTAGAAGATAATATTCGCATATAATAATACTCAACGCATATCTATTATGGTCTGAAAAAAATGATCGTTGAACGTATGTAGTTTGAAAAAGTTTATATCCATAATCGTATAATAAATAGACGGGTGGGCGATTCCCCTATCGCTGGCGCAGGCAGTTACGTAGATAACGAAGTAGGCGGGGCTGCGGGCACGGGTGATGGAGATATCATGATGCGCTTTCTTCCAAGGTAGGCTTATTTTCATTCAGTTTACATTATTAATCTGTTTTCATTTTCAAAATCTCACAAAAAATATTTTAAATTAAAAATGTAAAGTGACCAAAAACTTTCCGTTAGCTTGTGCACGTAAGTTTTTGACCAGTGTTTGAGCTTCACAGACCAATGCTTTGATTATGTAACTGAGGCTCGACTGGTCCTTGTCGGCTCAGGTACTACTTAAAAGTACCCTTAAATGTACTTTTTAGTATATTTTGTGTACCCCGTATACTTTGTAGAATACTAAAAAGTGCCTGGGGCACTCTTAAGTAGTGCCTGGACCGACAATGACCAATTGAGCGTAACTGATCAGTAGACCTTGTGGAATCATATTTGTCGTGTATCATTTTTTGCATTTAAGTGTCTTTAATAATTGTGCAAAAGATTACCCACCATGATAAAAAGATTTGAATCGCGTCTTAAGTGCTATAAAACTCGTTCGTAAAAATTCGTTAGTAAGCTTGCAGAATGCTGGCTACTAACACAATCCTAAACTCCTTTAATAAAATGACAACTGTGTCAGATCATGTATTTATATTTATCTACATTGCATGTTCGTATTTGTGTCATGGTGACCCGCAAGGTTGCAATCTAGCATAAAATATTATGAATTCCATACATTCTTTTATTCTCTAACATTGGAATAAACTCCACAGTAGACTCCGGAGGGAGTGAGAGTACCGGCAGATATAAAAGTGAACATTTCAGTTTGTTTTTGAGTTTTCTAGATTTCGCGTACAATATATGATTAGGTTATATCGGGGTCTTTGTAGTTTTTATGCCGTGATGCTCATGAAAACCGGAGTTTCACCATCAGTTGCTACAGCTGAAGCTATGAAAAGTATTATCAAATATTATCCGGACTTCGTGGGAGCTGTATTGGCAGTTAATATACGAGGTGAACACGGTAAGTTAGAGTCCCCTTTCAAGTAAATGTATACTCTACAAATCTTGGTTCCAAATAATTTAAAGATTATATTGATGTCTTCATGTAGTTTACACCTGTGAACAATATGTGGCTTCCATTTTCAGGCTAAGCGTTTGTTGCTGTCCGTGAGTGCGTGTATACGTGCGTTCATATATGCGTGCGTCAGTTGTTAACTTTTGATTAAGAAGACTTCAAATCCGGAAGGGCTTTGCAGATTTTTGTACAGACTTTCACAGAAATGATTCTTGAGTGTTCCTTAATTAAAAACATTCGCATCATTTCGGTTCGGTGCATGTAGGTCACATAAGTTTATGAAAGATAAAAATAAACATACATAAAACCGCAAGGTCCCCATGTTTTAATTTGCTATGTAGAACCGTGTTTGTACCAGCATAATATGCACATTTTTACAATGGTTCTCTACAAAGTTTCGTTCTATGCCCCCGAAGAAGGGCATATAGTGCGTCCGTCTGTCCGTCCGTCTGTCCGTCACACTTTGCGTTTAGGTTTCGAAAAATGCTCATAACTTCTATGTCGCTTCAGATTGAACCTTCATAATTGGTATGCATGTGTATATGGACAAGGCTTTTCCATACGCACACAAATTTTGACCCCTTTGACCTTGACCTTGAACTTAGGGTCCGCGATTAGGTTTCGAAAAGTGCTCATAACTTCTATCAAAGCGTTTATCGGTGGCGTATGTCATCCTATGGAGACAGCTCTTGTTCAAATTATGTTCATATGGTTGAAGTTGGCCAGCCTCTGGGGTTCATATTGTTACATTATATATATTAATAGAACAATACCTTAAACATTATCTAAATTCGCAAAGGACCAGTGATGTATATTTTTTTAAGTTGCCTCCTTATATTGTCCTCTACAATATCCTCTACAGTATCTTTAACCCTTTCAGTGTGGGAACCGAATTTTAAAGGCCTTTGCAAACAGTTTGGATCCAGATGAGACGCCACAGAACGTGGCGTCTCATCAGGATCCAAACTGTTTGCTATTCTGATAGTATTCTTTGAAAAAAATAGAAGAAAATGCTTATTTTAGAAATTCTGCAGACGACATTTTAGCAGACGACACATTTCCCAGCATGCAAAGGGTTAATGCGGGCGTGATGATGGGGGTAAAATCATTCAATCCAATATTCGAATGGTACCTCTATTTTCCGTCCTAGATAAACAAACTCCGCTTTGTATTTCAGGTGCCGCTTGTCATGGAATTGCCCAGTTTCCTTATTCCATAATCAGCCCAGACTATCCACAAGTAACTGTTCTCAATGTGCCGTGCATATAAATTAACACTGTGATAACTCCATGGTTACAAGTTTAAATGATTAATTTATACTTACTTCTTATTGACATTCTCCACGTCGTGTTTATGTTGTCAGCGAAAGTGGTATATTTATATGTAAAATATAACTGATAGTGCTATTATTTGCACACGTTCTGCACATCCTTGTGTACAAATTAATAAAGCTTGTATATATTTCTAGTATTTTAATTATTAAAAAAACATATTTGACAGTTAACTGTCTTAAAGCAGTGTGCAATTTATATCATTTGACGCAAATCACCAACATCAATCGTAATACAATGAAATTGTTAAAGGAAATTCAATCAAACTAAATCGATCATTTATTTACATACATACCAAAGTTCCTGTCAATGGACATTACTTTCGTAAATTATTCATGGTTTACATGAACATTTACGAAATTTCACAATTACTTTTAGTATTAAAATTCATAACGTTTTAATGCACGATGCACATCTCCGTTTTCATTGAAGCTTCTTAGTTTGAACTGTAATATTATTTGCTATTATTGGAATACAATTACACGAGGGAATATCTGTGTCTTTGATTAAATCTCTATAAACATTTGATCAAATTCAATCAACAGATCGCCATTTTATGTATTGTTGTATATGTCGGGTTATAAGTGCAATTAAAAGCACGTTTTAGTTATTGGAACGTTTTCGTGAATGTGTTATCGCATTTTACGCGTGAAAACACGTCTTTACCATCTGGTCATCGAAATGCATCAACTTATGAACACTCCAGTATTAGCGATGGCTTTATTGAACCGCAATCGTTCGAATGTGGAAATACAACAATTATATTAGTTTCGTTCTTGCGAAATGCGGACATATTTGGTAAATAATTGTCAACTATAAAATGGAACGATTTAGTCATACTTGTTGAAAACTCGGTTATAGTCTTTAACAAAAACCCATAGCTAAGTATTCAAAGTAGTGAAGTTTGCTCAGTTTTTTTCCCAACAGCTTGCCAAATAAACGATTATATTTAACATTTTAAATAAAAAAGCCTAGGCAGAACCTTAGTATTACACAATCGCATAATTATTTGCCCACTCAGTGTTAATGTTGTTTTCCGATGCAACTTACATGTACTTATAGTCATGATCGACGGTCGACAATTCACGACTTCCAAACAAGTCAAAAGACGACAAAAATGTTCGTGTTTGCAATTTAATGATTATAAGTAAATACATTTACATAACACTAGTCACAGATATTACAGCAACACGAATGCCGAACAAATGAGTCGTGTTCTGAGAAACTGGGCATAATGCATGTGCGTAAAGTGTCGTCCCAGATTACCCTGTGCAATCTGGGAGTAATGCGGACTGCACAGGCGAATCTGGGACGACACTTTACGCACATGCATTATGCCCATTTTTTTCATAACACGACTCAAATTGAGTTTTTCATGCCAACGGCTGTCTTACATACACTCGTATGAGATACAAAAAGTATACCAGACGCCTGATTAACGTGTTTCAAAACAGAAATATTTTGCCAAGAAATCAAATCGTTTTATACTTGTGTAAGTAAAGTTTTAGATGGTATTTGCTCGTACGCTTGTAGGATGAAGGTTGCATTCGGCAATCTTAGACAATAATTTAACCCATATATGCCCAGTGGACTCTCCCATCCTTCTAAATTGGATCAATTTATTTCCAAAATTAGGGGTGTCAAGTGTATTTATTTCTATATTTAGAATATTTCATAAAGAAATTCATTGAAGCAAACAGCGCAGACCCAGATAAGACGCCGCATTATGCGGCGTCTCATCTGGGTCTATGCTGTTTGCAATGTCCTTTTTTCAGGACGCTAGGCATGAATGGGTTAATTTGTCGGGATAATGGATGACCAGTAAATGCAATAAGAAAACATTAGTCTTCATAGATTAGTTCAGACATATCAATCATATTCTATACAGATCATATGTCTGCCATTAAAATTATTTTTTGCACATCCGGTTGGTTGCAAAAAATTTAATTTGATAAGTTGGTGGGATAGCTCCTTTAAATGCACATTCGAAAATTTTACTTTGGTAAACTTTTCGGTAATCATGTTTTGATCCATGAGTGACATTGTCCAATCTCGCTGTTTATTGACCCCGCGTCTTGCGAAAATAGGCCATATGACATAGGCAAGCAGTGTAGCTCTTGGTATGCCTATTGTCCTTGTATCCGCTAATGAGACCTGACACTGAGCGTGACTTTATAGCGGATATGACAGCTTCGGACCAGACCGCAAATGTCATACCCATTTTGGCATGACGCGGCTCAATTGAAAAACGCAATTTGATTATTTGCATAACAAATCTTGTAAACATGAATACGACATTTAACGTGTCACGTGTGACATAACGATATACAACCTTGATGTGGATGAATAAAAAATGAGACCAAAATAATAAATCTACATATAGAAAGATAATAATTCAAGTAAACAAAATAAAAAATGGTGTTCTCAAAATCAAACGCAATAATTTGATGCGTGTAAAAAATTACAATTCCATCCAGTGCAGTTAAAGTCTACCAATAAATCACACATGTCAATAAAGTCACATCCAACACAGAATTGCAGTTTCATTGCTTATGGCACATACATGGTGAATAGTAACTCGAACATTGGTATGAATGCCTTTTTACTGCATCGTCTATACCTGTTTTATTCACACTTATTACAAACACGAGGCACGCGTCATGCGAAAATTGGTCAAATGCCATATGCGGAAAGCGTAGCTTCAGCCCAGCCTTCTCATCCGCGCAGTCTGGCCAGGAACTACCCTTTTCGCTTTTGAGGCCACAAAACCTCGCGTGACTAAACAGCGGAAAGGGTAGCTTCTGACACTGTCATTAAACCCATTTTAGCGTGACGTTGCTCCATAGTAAATTCCATGTGCTACCTACGGGTGGTTAGGGTGTGGCTATGATATTAATTAGTGAAAACATCATTTTGAATGATAAATAATCATATTATAACGAAAAATTAACTTTTCTGAAAAAAGTCATTATCAAATATATATATATATAACATATATATTTGATAGTGAAAATTTTTTTTCAGAAAAGTTAACTGTGGTGCTACCAGCATACACAAATGTTGATTAATGCGAAACACGTTATTTAACTAGGTTCTAAATTATTATAAGATGCATCGCAAACAGAACACAGATTTAAACATGATACATAAGTAAATATATATTGTTTTGTCGTATATAATAACGTTATGCGATTTAATGACAAAACATGAAAACGTATTTATCATATCACGTTACGCATTGTAATACACCTAAGTAATACATCATAGATATCTATGCTATTTCGGTCATAATAGGTCGTTTACACATATACATTACCATCTTTACATATGACAACTTGGCAAACAAGCCTGTCATAGGTACTCTGCACCGCTGGCAGATATACTTTTCTCTCGTACACTCAATTAGTGCTCTACCAAACGCCTTTAAAATATAAATGGCCGTTATAAACTGCCTCAACTAGTTCCATTTACCAGTAAGATGTATTTGCATTTTTCAAATCATGTCATAATAATGTTTTTTGACACTTATTATATAACTACGCAGTTTGTTTTCTCATTTACATGACATCAACTTTAATAATGATTATCAAACGGATGTCAAGTATGTTGGCGAAACATAAAATATTTGCTCGCAACAAAGTAATGTAATAGAAGTGCTAGGTTTTAAACTACATTACCACAAATATATTAATACGTGTCCCTGTTTTGAAATAAGTAACACGCACTGTATCAACATATTAACATGATATGTTACAAACGACAGACAACACTTGCAGAATGTTGACATCAACAGATCTGATGTTTAAAGAAGGAGTCGTTTTATTTAAAATCAGTTAAATGCCCATCAGAGTTGCGCCTATTGTCGTTGCTCAAACCGCTGTATGGAGATTGTCCGTGAAGCCCTCCGTCGAGGAGACCTGCGAGGGACCGGTGTACGTGTACTGCAAGAAAGCAAATTCAAAGCGTTACTAATTGGAGCCGCGTCATGCGAAAATAGGTCGTATGCCATATGCAGCCAGCGTATCTACAGACCAGCCCGAACAAGCGCGCAGACTGGTTAGGAGCTTCGCTTTCTGCTATTAAGGCACGCAAGGTTACGTGGTCCTATTAGCGGACGGGGTAGCTCTCGACCATACTGTTCCATGGCATAACTGCGACACGGACTCGCACATTTTGCATTTCATAAACAATTAATATAACAAATGTAATGCGTGTAACGTGAATAAGCTGTATCGTTAGAAAGCATGTATTAACTTTAAAGTAGATAAATCAAACATAATTGATTTAATTGTCATTCATAAAATTATGACAAACGAAACACTATTTGCAAGAATCGGCACTCGAAACTTGAACAAAATACATTCAAAATTATTCACCTGATAATAACATTTATTCTATCGCTAGTATATAGTTATGCTAAATTAACTATGTTACTTTAACTGGCATGCATATTAATCAAATTCAAGTTCAACAGTAACACGTCAATTCATATAACTTAATGTCTAGTGTTTTTATATGCGATATATTTTTTTTTAACTCATTGCTTTTTATTCGTACATGTCGAACTTAGCACGTGAAGGTATTATTTCCAGCCGCACTGAGGGGAAAGCATTTTTCGATAAAAAGCTATTTCAAAACGAAATGAGTCCCGCTTTGGGAAAACGGAGTTAAACGCATTTTCATTCAGAGTCACCCATGATGAGCATGTGCAGTCCCCACAGGCTAATCGTGGACGCAACTTTTCGCATTCATGGTATTTTACGTTAAAATAAAGTATATTGTTAGCGAAAATACAGTATATGCGGACAGCTTTGTCACATATTAACCAGCGTGGACTTTACAGGCTAATCTGTGACGACGCTACGCACATGCATTAAACCTCGTTTTTTTCCAGAGCGCGGCTTAAATGAGTCGCGTTCTGAGAAAATGGGGCTTGATACATGTGCTTAAAGTGTCATCGCAGTCCGCACGGGCTAATCAGGGACGACACTTTCCGCGGTTATGGTATTTTTCGTTTAAAGGAAGTCTCTTCTACACGAAAATCCAGTTAAGGCGAAAAGTGTCGTCCCTGATTAGCCTGTGCGGACTGCACAGGCTAATCTGGGATGACACTTAACACACATGCATTAAGCCCAATTTTCTCAGAACGCGACTCATTAATGTAATTTAAGCAGTACGGAGACCTACTGTTGACATAGATTTTCTCAATGGTGTTGTGGGAGCCGGATTGTCGCGGTCCAGGGACCCGCGAAACGATAACCGGGCTTTACACCTCAACATGGCGCCAAATGATTTCTGAAGAAACAAAAATAACTAGGTTTATAGCAATGCGACCTTAATTGTCACATTGACGTTCAGTTTGATATTATGTCAAATTTGCGTTAATAAAAAAATATTTGATTTTCCTAGAGATTCAATGCATTTAATTGGTATTTCCAAGCAGTTAATAGTTTTAATGAGTTCAGCATACCGCTCGATTTCGATTCTACATTATTGTCTAATTGAATTGACTATATACTTTTTCTGCACATTTACTATGATATACTCGTCTACTGTACACGTAAGACATTGCAATCGCTATGGAAGCATACGTTTATATATATATGGTTACGGAGCCACACAAGCAAAACTGAACATAATGTTAATATATATTTGACACTATAACATTTCGGGTATCTGAACCACTGTAAGCATTATCATTACCGAGACAAGCCTTTCCATCTGTAAGAAATAAAATGCATAAAATATGCAGATTGGCTGCAGAAATATATTTGATTTTGTTACTAATGGTGCTAGTATTTGCTGGTATTTGTTAATGAGAAAGGGTTTTTACTAAATTGTTTTCATTCGAAGGTCAATCTATTTGTCTATGACATGTTTATTATTTACATAATATGCTGTCAACTAATATAATTGCATGATGCTTAAAGAACTTACAATAATTAATTCTACGGTATCGTTTAATTAGAAATGCAATTTATTTTACGTTGATTATTATGCATTCATTTAAGACTTGATTGATATGTCAGCATGCATTTTTATGTAAGTCTGTTTTTAGAATCTAAATTTTTGTGAAAATTAAATATAGATGATACTATTATACAGACAAACAAACTATTTACTCAATACTGTCAACTACTCGGCCCAGCTTACCTTTTATTTACATATAACCTGTTTAGCTTGTCTTTAACGTAATTAATGAACGTGTTTTATTTTTTTAAATTTTATATTCAATAAAAATATTTTAAACGAAAACGATTTACCGAAATCCTTAGCGTACATATGCTAGTCTATTTACTATGCTTGGAATGGAAATGTTTAACAACGTAAATATTCCGTGAACATTTTATTTAGGTTATGATGGCGAATGCATTTAAACTTAATTTGAGAACGATACGAATAGAAGTGTACATAGATTACAAAAGCTTGTGAATAAAATCTGAAACTTTACCATCCCTTTTATACAAGCAACATCTACTGTTTACGACAGGTACTGATAAACTAACCAATCTGTTCTACACAACGCATTACCTTTGAATTCTTAGAGTCGAGTTTGGATTTGTAGAGGAACTCTATGCACGCGATGATCACCGACAACGACAGCCCTCCCACTAAGATGTAGAATATGCCTGCTACGTTCTCCAGTGTAAGTTCCGCCTGACCTCCGTCCTGCAACACCAGCGGCGCCCACATTTAAAGGGATCTTTTCACGGTTTGGTAAATTGACAAAATTGAAAAAAGTTGTTTCAGATTCGCAAATTTTCGGTTTAGTCATGATATTTTTAGGAAACAGTATTACTGAACATTTGCCATGGTCTAAGATAGCCATTATATGCATCTTTTGACGATTTAAAAACCTAAAAATTATAAAGCGTTGCAACGCGAAACGATTGAATAATTTGGAGAGTTTTGTTGTCGTTTAAATTTTCGAAACTACAAATATTGCTTATGTAACGTATAAAATACGTATAATATGTATGCTTGGCAGGACAGCTCAGTTGGCTTATGCGTTTTTACTTCAGGATTCCGGGGGTCACTGGTTCGAGCCCTGCTGCGGGTTACTTATTTCCTTTTTTAAATTTTATTTTTGATTTTTTACTGGAGCTTTTAAAATTTAATGTTTACATTTATCAATATAAAGCATTTAATGACAAACTTCAAAACATGCCAAAATCTGTGAAAAGGCCCCTTAAACGTCGACTGGTATGATAACTGTCCTAGTCATTTGTGATTAGTTAACAATGAACGTCATTGTTTATATACTTCTGGGAGCATTAAAAATCGTATAATCTCGCTTGAAAGCGACAATGAATCTTATAATACTTGATAAAGACCAATAACCGGGATGGTATATATTAAACAACTATTGTACTGAACAACAAATATTAATTGAACTGTTATATTCAAGAATTGTTTTATTTTATTTCAAATCTAGCATTAACCTTTTTGATCTACATAATTCTTAATTTATAATATTTTGTTAATGACATAATTACCATATATATATATATATATATATAGGATCTGGCATGAGTTGTCATATCATTCCATATTTTATTAAACGAGTTCAGGAATTTTGTCAGTAAGCGAGCCTGGTATGATATGACAACGAGTGTCAGATCTTTTTATCACATGCTTTTAAATGAGCAAATAAAATAAATATTTATTCTACTAAATAGTGTCATTTACGCGACACTTTAATTACTATGTAGGGGGGTGTAGGGGAGGTAATGCAATCAAATTGCACAATTAGGTCGTGTATAGAAAACCACAATCAGGTCTCAAATTGAAATTGTATATACACCGAAATTATTTTCGCTATACATTTCCTTGTATAAGACGTTAAATAAATGGCGTATTTATAATAATATATTATGTACCCTTATATACCTTAATTCGTGTTTATATCGGATAAAAAGGGTATGGAGATACATGTATTTAAAGTTTATATCCGATATAAACACGAATTAGGTTTATTGCATATGTAGTTGAATACCCTTTCCGAAATCCGCATCGGGCGTCCGAAATATAAATATTTTCATAACATATATTTTCAATGCGATTGTTTAAAACGGTTGTAACGAGCTTAGATAAACAGCTAACTAAAGTAATCCCTCTATAATCATTGATATCTTCTTTGAACCTTTCTTGTGCAGACGGACAATTATTCCCTCGGTCCATTTTTCAGGATAATATCCTGAGTTAAATATGCAATTAAATACGTCACATATATGCAAGGCTAATATATCAATACTTTCGATAAAAGACCTCATTCAAAAGAATATCCATTCCGCAAGATTTTGTCCGCTTCAAAAGCTTAACAGCAGTAATGATCTTTTCAACTGTAATTGGGTCATCAAGCTCAGGGTAGCCATAGTCACATTGTTAGGATTATCAAAATCATTATAACTATTCAGATATTCCGCATCATAATTCTTATCTTGCGAAATGTCTGTGCTTAAATTTTCAAAATAATATTTAAATTCATGGAGAGAAATTTTAGAAGAAGTGTTTGCAGATTTAGATTGAGATTTAAAATGTTTCCAACATTCTCTTGGCCTAGTTTTGCGTAAATTTGCTTAATCGAATATACGTTTATTACAATCGGCGTGCCTTTTCTTTCTAACACTATTTTACAATTAGTTTTTCCATCACACAAAATAGACCTGTATGCATCGCTTTTGTCGACAATAAACAATCTAAGCGCTTCTAAATACATGTTACGGGCTTTCAATAGTTTATTTGCATATACGGGCAACAATACAATCATGGTCAAACCAATCTTTATCTCTTTGACTGAAACCCTAAAATAAACATCGTGTGAATAAAGACAATCTTTGGCAAACAATGGATCTACAATATCGCGTATAGTATTTGAAAACTTGTCAATCAAAACATTAATTGAGTTCCTGTTAGGGCAATTGATATTATGCATAATATCATTAAAAGTTGGCAAGATTTTAATAATCTCCGATCGAAATTGCTCACGCATGGAGTAATTCCATTTATATTTAATACCTGATTGGTTTTCTTCTTAATGAAATATGTTATAACCCAACTGCTTGCATGTAGATATAGAACATTCCTATTTAATAACCCACCTGCTTGACTGTAGATATAAGACATTCCTACTTTATAACCCAATTACTTGCCTGTAGATATAAGACATTTCCGCTTTATAACCTACCTATTTGCCTGTTGATATCGGAAAACCCTACTTTATTACCTATCTACTTGCCTGTAGATATAGGACATTCCTACTTTATAACCCACCTACTTGCCTGTAGATATAGGGCATTCCCGCGTTATAACAAACCTACTTGCATGTAGATATAGGACATTCCTACTTTATAACCCACCTACTTGCCTGTAGATATAGGACGTTCCTACTTTATAACCCACCTACTTGCCTGTAGATATAGGACATTCCTACTTGATAACCCACCTACTTGCCTGTAGATATAGGACATTCCTACTTTATAATCAACCTACTTGCATGTAGATATAAGAAATTCCTATTGTATAACCAACCTACTTGCATGTAGATATAAGACATTCCTACTTTATAACCCACCTGCTTGCCTGTAGATATAAGACATTCCTACTTTATAACCCACCTACTTGCATGTAGATATAAGACATTCCTACTTTATAACCCACCTACTTGCCTGTAGATATAAGACATTCCTACTTTATAACCCACCTACTTGCATGTAGATATAAGACATTCCTACTTGATAACAACCTGCTTCTTCGTATACATAGGACATAACGACGTTATAACCCACCAGCTTGCCTGTAGATGTGGGACATTCCTACTGTAGCACCCACCTGTTTGCCTGTAGATAAAGGGCATTCCTACTTTATAACCCACCTGCTTGCCTGTAGATGTGGGACATTCCGACTTTATAACCCACCTGCTTGCCTGAAGTTGGGGGGCATTGCGACGTTTTTTCCCACCAGTCTTTCTGCATCTCTTCGAGGTCACCAGACTCTCGTAGTTTCAACACAGCCAATGTAAGAGAATCTCTGTAAATGTGAAAGACTTACATGTAAAACTAAACAAACATATATCCATTATCTTATGGCGAGATATATCTGAATTAAAACTGTACATACCTGTTTTTTTTTTATTCTTTTCTTTTTTAGACAACTTGTGGTTTTATTCTTCATGGTAGTTATTTAGAACAGAAGACTTCGATTATTTTAATTTAAATTGAACAGACGTCTTTAAGCCATGGTATCGGATTATCATCATATTTATAGTTTTGTAACACCTTAATATTTCTTTAACATTTATCGAATCATGAAGAAGTCTAGTGATCAGAGGTCTCTGTCGGCTAAGGAACTACTTAAAGTACCTCGGGTACTCTTAAGTCTACTACAATATACACCATGCAGGTACTGAAATTACGCTTTAAGGCACCCCATCATACTCCGGAGTACTTTAAGTATATTTTCCGCACCACGTGCACTTTGTAGTATACATAAGAGTACAATGGCAATTTTAATCAGTATCTGAGTCGACATTGTCCAATCGTGGAGGGGGAGGGGGGCTCCATTTGTCGTCGTCGGTTCAGGAACTACTTAACAGTATCCGGGTACGTTGTAGCATGTTTAAGAGTACCCGGTGGACTATTCATTAGTACTTGAGCCGACAATTATTTTTCGAGCGCGACGTTAACACATCATTATTTAAATTAATTGGGAAAACATGTATAAAACATAATACTATTTTTAAGCATGCCATATTTTTGTAAATACCTTTTCCAAAGCGTATTAAACTTTATTTGAAAATGCCTACCTAAGATCCGAACCGATTGGAGTCGCTATACCGTATCCCTTTGAGTCCAGGTTCGGCCCCACTTTCATGGTATCGCACGGCATCCTCATGTTAGTGTAATCATTGGTGTTCGACTCGATAAAGTAGGCGTAGTTTCCCTTCCTGACTCGCTCTATGCCGTCTGCGTTACTCTTCACGAAAACGCTCGGCGAAGCCGACTGCATGTACGCCCACATTCGTTCATAAACAGGGAATTTGGAGTTCTGTAAAGCAGCACGGTACGTTTAAATTGGAATCGGACGTTTTAAATTAGTCGTGTTCTGAGAAAACTGGGCATAATGCATGTGCGTAAAGTGTCGTCCCAGATTAGTCCGCAGGCTTATAAGGGACGACATTTTCCGCCTAAATTGGATTTTTGCTAACAAGAGACTTCATGTTAACGAAAATTGTCATAAAAGCGGAAAGTGTCTTCCCTGATTAGCCTGTGCGGACTGCACAGGCTAATCTGGGACGACACTTTACGCACATGCACTATGCCGAGTTTTCTCAGAACGCGACCTTAATGGTTCAATTTAATTTTAGATACGGATATTTAACTTTATTGAGACAATGATGTTTTTGGTGGCCCCGTACGCACCTCTAATGAATATAAAGGAAGCCGCCTTTAAATGTATGTTATTCTAGAGAAACTTATCTGCATCAGCAGAAGAGGACCCTTATTTTTTATTCCTTTATGTACGGCACGGAATCAATGTCGAGACCCTTATTCCTTATTCCTTTATGTACGGCACGGAATCAATGTCGACATATTGCGCCACAACACTAAAATACAAGGTACAACGATCCAATACACAACAACAACTAAAAAAGTAAATACAGCTGTTTTCACAGCGGTCATGCCTTAAAGAAGTCCCTGGTACTTCCGGACTCCCGGGAGCCGTACTGTATCTCGGTCTGTTTGGCCAGATCCTCGGCGGACTCAATGGGCGTCAGCATTCGCTCCACGGTGAGAAAGGCGGCCAGGTTGGCGGTGTACGAGGAGATTATGATCAACGTGAAGAACCACCAAACGCTTCCCACTATACGCCCCGAGATGGACCTTACCAAAATTATATTAAAGGGTAGGTTAGCGAATGGCTTGTACTTTAATATATCTTAATGATATTGACGTGAAATATGATATATTTAATAATTGGGAATACAATTAATTAACTTTACTGAAAATAAATATGATGTCAA
This sequence comes from Dreissena polymorpha, assembly GCF_020536995.1. Classification (NCBI taxonomy): domain Eukaryota; kingdom Metazoa; phylum Mollusca; class Bivalvia; order Myida; family Dreissenidae; genus Dreissena; species Dreissena polymorpha. The sequence continues at coordinate 131,383,578 of NC_068358.1, forward strand.
TAAGTTCTATGCTGAAAGTTCCTAGTTTTTCATTCCCATAAGTCGTAATTCGTGATATTTTCCGATTTGAATCGTGGTCAAATATGTTCAACCAACCTTGGTGATATGTCACAACCTTGCTGCATGAAAGCGCCAAGAGAGTACCAGAGGCTGTTGGCTATTGTGAAATCATTTGCGATATTGGTGCCCTCGCCCACTCGCCATTCTGTGGGGCTGTAAAGTGTAAAGGTATACTCCACTCTATGGTTTCAGTATATACAGAACGATGAGTGGTATCAATATGTACTAAATTTAATGTATTGTTAACCTAAACTAAAAAAATAAAGCACTCCATAATATATAGGAATTTTGAGTTGTAGGACAAATCGATCCTGAACTGTTTTAAGTATACTTAAATAAGCATATATTGGTTCATACAAATTAAAATATTCAAATAGTGAAACCGTAGTTGCACGAAATTAATGATACTTTCCAAAGATATATGAGTCTCAAATCAAACACGTTGGTATGTTGACGATATTTATAATTGTCAGCACAATAGTTGGGGAGCAGTTAATATGAGCCGCGTTCTGGGAAAACCGGGATTAATGCATAAGCTTATAGTGTCTCCCATATTAGCCTATTGAGTCGCACAGGCTCAATAGGATACCTCCCGCGTTTATGATTTTTTTCGTTTAAATGAGGTCTCGTCTAAATGAAAAGCCAATGCATACAGAAAGGGTTTTGCTTGATTAGCCTGTGCGGACTGCAAAGACAAATCTGGGACGACACTTCAAGTGAATGCATTTAGCCTAGTTTTCACAAATCGCGGTTCATGTAATAGTAGGTGACAAAGCCACTTGAAATGTCCGAACAGCCTCATCAGGGACGAAACTTTCCACGTTTAGGCATATTTTTTATATAACGTACGTTCTAAACGAAAATCCACTGAAGGCATAAAGTGTTGTCCCTGAGTAGCCTTTGTGGACTTCACAGGCAAATCTATGACGACACTTTAAGTACAAGCATTACGCCTAGGTTTCCCAGAAAGCTGTTAATACATAGCCACATGAAATGTCCGCATAGGCTTATCAGGGACGACACTTTCCGCGTTTATTCAATGTTTCGTTTGTTGAATGAGGTCTCTTCTAAACGAAAATCCAGTGTAGACAGAAAGAGTTGTCCCTGGTAAGCATGTGCGCACTTAACAGGCACATTTTAAAAGACACTCGTAGCACATGCATTATGCCTAGTTTTCCCAGTACACGGTTCATATGAGTCGCGTTCGGAGAAAAATGGGCATAATGCATGTGCGTAAAGTGTCGTCCCAGATTAGCCTGTGCAGTTCGCAAAGGCTAATCAGGGACGACACTTTCCGCTTTTATGACATTTTTCGCTTAAATGAAGTCTGTTCTTAGCACAAAAACCAATTTAGGCGGAAAGTGTCGTCCCTGATTAGCCAGTGCGAACTTCACAAGCTAATCTGGGACGAAACTTTACGCACATGCATGATGCACAGTTTTCTCAGAACACGACTCATATAATAGTATGTGACAAAGCCATTGGAAATTTATTCTATGCACCTAAAGCGACTGACGAGAAACAAGACCACGCTGACGCCAATGTAGGCGAACAGGATACACATCCAGATCTCGTAAGATAACGGATCCATGAACGAGAATACGCTGGCCTTCTTCAACGCTGTTTTCTTGATCATGATGCTGATTCCAAGACTCATAAATGGCTTTGTGAAATCGACGACACGCTCGCGTTGTGAGTTGATGGTCAGCGGTGCAATCGCCAAATCTACCTCCTAGAGTTTGCACGTGGATTATAGTTTGGTTATGTTGCAACAAAACGACAGTTTTTTTTAGTGGGTGTTGTTGTAAATCAGTAAATTAAAAATACATTTTTTATGCATGAACTAACAATACATTAAAAGAAAAATGTATCATATAAAACGTATTATTATATTATATTGATACTGAACTTTTGGTAGTTTTGCATTCATCAGTAGTAGTATCAATCATAAAGGGTATATTATGATATATTTTTAGGAATACAATTTTATTATCACACTTGTCCATGTAACCAATTTATATCTCAGATAATAATCGAAATTTGTAAAGTGTCTTAATGCACATTTTTGTAAATTACAAATAATGAAATTTGCAGAACTAAACTAATACGAATGTTACGTGTAAAAACATGCAGGTAATACAAGTACAACCGGAATTATTCGTGCATACAACCAAATACACATGCAGCAAATCCAACCGATTTGTTTCGGAAGAACTGTGACAATTTTAAGAAAGTAAGAGGTTTGTGTTTCTTACAAGCGTGACTTACAGGTCGTGTTAACATGTACATGAAGATACAAGTTCTACGTTGAAAAGACATGTGCGTTTTGAATAGTGAGAACTGTAATTTGGATTTAAAACATTTATTCCATATTCACAGTAATGATATGAACGCATTTGAAACTGCATTGGTGTTCATTATAGTATTATAAATAATAATATAATTTGGATATAGTTAATAGAAATTCATTTTGCCACATAATGCCTTATATATATTCTAAGTGACATTTAGCATTTTATCCCACTTTTACAGCGAATTCGGTTAATTAAAGCCCCGTTGATTAAATATCATCTATAATCAACGGCAGGAAATGACGTCAATATTTCGACGAAATGACGTCATAAATCCAGCGAAATTATCCAGTCAAACTAATTTTGTTTAAACAAAAAGGTTTACAAAATAAAAAGTGGGATAAATAGAATAATAGATTAGTGTTGATTATAGATCAGGTTTATCATACTCGGCACGAAAACGAAAAAGACTCGCCAAGGCTCGTGCTTTTAGTTTTCTAAGCCTCGCATGATAAACCTGATCTATAATCAACACTTACCTATTATTCTCTTTGTATTCTGCGTGATTGCACGAGATATCTCGAGCCTCGTTATGGAAAGCAAATAGGCTGAATGCACGTGCCTATAGTTTCGTCCCTGACTTGCCTGTGCAATTCTCACAGGCCAATCAGGGTCGACACTTTCCGTATAAACTGGATTTTCGGTTAGAAGATACTTTCCTTAAACGACAATTAAGTAAAGCGCAAAGTATCGTCATTGATTAGCCTGTGTCTAGTGCACAGGCTATTCTGGCAGGACACTTTACGAACATGCATTAAGCTCCGTTTGCAAAGAACGCGACTCCAATAGCAGTTTATTACAATATTTATTGCATATTTGTGATAGTGTAGATTAGTGTACATATGAACAGTGCATGAGGTTACAAGAGCACGTACAACAAAATGGTAACATGCTATGATGACCGAGCATCAGTCTACCGTAACGCGACTCCAACAGATAAACTGCATGATATATATCGATGTATTATAAAGTATGATTTGGGACGTTGAAACTGTTAATAGGTTAACACACGTGCTATATATGCATTACCTTTAATAAATCATTTTACTTGCAAGGTTTTCCACATTTGTATACAATGTAAACTCTATACGGTAAGCAAAGGTCTACATACACTAACAGGTAACACTGGACTCACTATCACGCACATTCAGGGCAGGTACCCAGATCTTGTACCCCATGCTTTAAACTTACGTCTCGTGTCAACTCTCCGATCATACCATCCCACGTTTCGTTATCTAATTTTTCTCCGTAATTACCATCCCCAACGAGGCACAACTCATAATCAAACTTTACAATTTCCGCAACTCGTTTCGCGATATCTGCGCAAAATCCTACAAAATATTGTTTGCCGCATCTCGGTTTGAGCCTTTCTGTTTCTTCATCTCGATACATCATATATGGCTTTTCCTGATGACGTGGTTCGTAAAAAGATATGAAAAGGCAAGATAAATATAAAACGAGAACAATGAAATAATATGAACGGATTAAAGAAAAAAAACGGTAACGTTTTGTGGCGGAAGGACATGATTACGTTATTGTTCAGCATAAATAATATGACCCGCGCCATGCAAATATAGGTGTTATGCCATATTCGACCAGCGAAACTCCAGACCAGCCTGATCAGTCGGATCAGTGCTATTTTGTCCGCTTACAAAACCAGGAAACTTTGTGTGACTTAAAGCGGACAGTCTCGCTCCTGACCATACTGTGCTTACGGCACTATAGCCATTTTCGCATGACGCGGCTCATATAATTTTCATAACAAAACAAAGATGCAGCCAGAATAGCTTATCACGTTTTGTCATTATGTGCACATCGGCTTAGAGCCCCTGCTTAACAGCCACTAAACGTTACGCTAAAAGATGTTGCAAAAGGAGAAGTAAATGAATATGGTGCCAAAACTCGCCAGTACTAAAAAGGCATCCCAGTATATAAAATATCAGTGTGACGCCACGAACTGACAACGCGTTTTGTACCTCACGCATCACCTGCCCCATCATCCCGTCCCAAGTACCGTTTTCTAATTCGTCGCCATAAGTTTTGTCAGGCACCAGACATATTTCAAACTCTTTTTTAATCTCCTTAGAAATTGCATCAGCCAAATCCATACAGAAGCCTATAAAATTTTCTCGACCACACTGTGGGCTTCTTGCTTTCGTTTCCGCGTCTTTGTACATTACGTATGGGTCTTCCTTTGATAGAATACAACAAGATAATATACAACTTTAAAAAAAATCATTTGTAAACATAAACACGGAAAATCAGGATCCTGTAAAACAAGAATACTGAATAAAATACACAAAACGACCGACTAGTATATTCATTTTTTTTTTACATTTTTATATAACAAAATACTTGTTTCATATTAAGACCCTAATTTGATACTCCTTCAATATGTAAGTGACCAATAACGTTTGAAATGAACGCCTATTTCTCACATTAATATAATTTGAAAAAAACGTATCTAGCCAAACGCTGTAATCACATTAATTGCACATACTCCGAACGCCAAACTTGTTTAGGATTTAAAACTTAAAACTGAGAATGAAATCAAAATAAATATAATATATAATATGCAGTATCCGCTTTTTATATATGTACCAAACCATTGTCACGCCACTTAAACGTCAATAACATAAAACATATGAAGTAAGTATTGTATAATATGATTGATAATTCAAACATACCTAGTGATATATAGTGACTATGATGATTTAATATTGTTTTGATTGTGGTTCATTGTATTTTGTTGACCATTTGAAAACACGCATATTTTCTAACGGAACATAACAACAATTCTTTTGTGAAACGTGATTTATTTTCTTTTATTTTTCTCTATTTACCAGAATTGTTGTAACTTTACGAGTACGGTTGGTTTGTTCCTGTCTGTTAAGTCTTCTATTCGGCTCTTGAGTTTTCAACCCATTTTCCGGGGTCCAGTATCCAACCTACAATACATACACAAAGTATTACGTGTGTACATTTGACACTATTTAACCTATTTATGCCTAGCGTCTAGAAAAAAGGCTTTTGCAAACAGCGTAGACCCAGATGAGACGCCGCATCATGAGGCGTCTTATCTGGGTCTGCGCTGTTTGCTTAAATGAATTTCTGTAAGAAATATTCTAAATATAAAAATAAATATACTAGACATCCCTAATTTTGGAAATAAATTGACCCAATTTAGAAGGATGGGAGAGTCCAATCGGCATAAATGGGTAAACAAACACATCGGACCAAACCGCATTGCCTATTAGTAAAACTATTTGGAGATAGTTAGCCTATCCATTCTACAACATCATATACGGTAACATAATACGTGCTTTTAGACAGTCCACTCAAATATGCTATACTTCTGGAAAGAAATGACAACTGATTATATTCCGTGGATTTAAATCTTGGTTTGTGCATGGCACTGATTTTGTATTTTATCACCGAAGCATCGATGTAAATATATTTTAATGTTCACTATATGTAATTACAACGTTGTGCCGTATGTGTTATTTCGATAGATCGCACCGTGCTTTCCATTTGTTTAAGGAGTCCACTAATAATATAAAGCACCCTATAAAAGCTTGATATATGAAAAATTTGCTTTTAAAGTACAATAGCTATGTTGTTTTGAACGATTGTGTCTTTACTTATATTTATCAGATTGGGCGTTACTTTGTTAATGACTGAATAAGTGTTTTTTTTGTTATAGTAAATAACTCTAAGAAAGTAGCATCTAGTTCTTTTTATAGTATAACTCGCACACAACATTTTGCTGTTTATAGAAATTAATGTAATGTTAATCTCAGGGCTTATTGCAATTCAATATTGCCTTAATGTGGACGTGGATGGGTATTACCTAAGACATAACCGCATTTGCATTAAATTAACATATATACACGATGGAAAACGATTGTATACGCACTTGTTAGTTTCTTTTATGTTCAATTCTCTGTGGCATGATAGTATGTTATAAATACGATGAACATTTTACGTTCGTCAACTTTTCTACACCAACGACCTTACGAAGCTGTATTATATTATTATTATAAACATAAATGGTCGCTCTACTTACGTCAGCTAAGCCCATTGTCATGGTGATATCGAATAGCTGAAGCTTGAATTTATTTCTGAAACCGCGTTCATCAAAACTGACTTTCCCAGACAAGCCATTAAACTCAACCTGAAAATATGTATATACAAGAACAAACATATGTATATACAAGAACAAACATATGTATATACAAGAACAAACATATGTATATACAAGAACAAACATTTAATTTAGTATATGAGCCGTGCTCTGTGAAAAGAGGGTTTAATGCATGTGCGTAAAGTGTCGTCCCAGATTTGCCCGTGTAATACTCACAGGCTTATCAGGGACGACACTTTCCGCTTTTATGATATTTTTCGTTTAAAGAGAGTCTCTCCTAAGCAAAAATCAAGTTAAGGCGGAAAGTATCGTCCCTGATTAGCCTGTGCGGACGGCGCAGGCTAATCTGGGACGACACTTTACGCAGATGCATTAAACCCCTTTTTAACAAAACATGACTCATATGCATCTTGATATTTCCTATTGGAAGGTATGAAAAGACAATAATTTGGTCATATATGCATAGAAAACATATTTTCATGCAATTGCAGGTACAGTTGTAACATATTTTATGTAAATATATTTAACGAAGACCACCGTGTATTTTATCCAACGCTATTATATATATATATATATATATATATATATATATATATATATATATATATATATATATATATATATATATATATATATATATATATATATATATATATATATATATATATATATTTGTTTGGAAAACTAGGTAAATACTCACAGACGACACATACAAAGCTATTATACCATGTTCTTTTTCAAAAGGGTAACGTGTTTCGCTAATCTCGCCATATAGGAAAACCAAATGGGTCAATCTTAATTCTATGTCTTTAACAACACATAATGCCAGTCTTACTACCTCTCTGCCTTTCAAGATGCGCATTATTTCGGAGCCGTTATGTGGACTAACGTAATTACTGTCGGTGCATTTCATTGGGTTGATGGTTCGTCCGTAATTGTTATAACTATAGACGCTGCTTTTTCTCTTGTTGTACTGTTTAAGAGCTCGAAGTAACAAATCCACGGCGTCAATAACAAGCGCCGGCTCCAGCTTCAGTGAGAAAGAACGCAAAAATAGAGCTCCATAATATGTTGTATCGACATGAAAAACAACACAAACACGTTAAGCTCCTGATGCTTGCCCTTTTAAATGTCATCTATATATAAAGTCTTAAAATACAGTCTGGGTATTTGTTAAAATTATTAAAAAGCGTGAAAGATGTATCAATTAAAAAAAATAGACAAAGAGTGCAAATTAAAGGGACTTTTGTTTAAGAGTGCCTAAATGGTTGATTGATGATAAAACTAGCATTTTATTTTCAAACAATTGGTTTCGTATATGTGTTTTTATTTTATGCTTTCCGGTGGTTTATAGAGAAATATCAGTGAATTAAAACTGATAATTTCACTGTTCAAACATTGAAAATTATCAGCGGAAATTATCGATAATTTTCACTGTTTACTGTGAAATGACGTCATTTATTTGACGAAATGACGTCATTATTTCAGCGAAATTTAGTCAAACTCTTTACAATGTATATAAACTGTGAAAAAAAAGCATAAAAAAATAAAATGTGTTGGATTCGGTGGAATATCGATTTTAATACACTCGTGATCATAGAAAATATATATTTTCACTCGTGGCTGCGCCGCGCCACTCGTGAAAATATTATTTTCTATGATCACTCGTGAATTAAAATCGATTATCCACCGAAGCCAACAAATATCCTATATTTAATCTTGTTGAGAAGCAACGTCAATATATTGGATTGTTAAAACCTTGACAAAATGAATCAATTGAATTGCCGATTTCAAAAAGGCTAATGTTATCTTTAAATCGCTCAATACATTAAAGCTCACTATATATTAAAAAAAAAATACCGGTATTTTCTTAGCGGCCTTTTCGTTCGGCCATTGCCACTTGGTCCATTCTCGATTGGTCGTGTCGTCGCGAAGTTGGGAATAATTCAAAAGTTGGAAACCAGTGATATTGATTCCGCCATTTTGAAATAGTTCCAGATTCATCTCATCCATTCTCTGCAACAGTTTTGTTTGCATAAATTGTTAAAAGGGAAGAGTGTTTTATTTGCAAAATCATATTTAGTTATCTAGTATTAAAGTTTTAACAATGAAAATTACTGACCTGGAAATAATTTAATAAGGATAAGTTTACAAAATAAAAGTGTATGTCCAGGCCGGGAAACAAACAGTACTAAGGGGGGTCAAAAATCCTTGATGATCACCATTCAGCTGATCAGACGGATTAATCAATTAGTACAGACAATACCACTTTTGTGACGTTTACAGCTTTGTATTTAAAATAAAATATTTTTTGAATAAAAAACAAATAACAAACGAAATCGATGAAAATTCTTACCAATTCACCAAGTAAAAAATGAAACTTGTGATTAGCAACTTGTGTATCGTCTTTCTGGAATACAGGAATACAAAATAGAACACAACATGTTCACACACTGTTTAAAAAGTACTTAACTTTCTCCAAAAATATATGATATAGCGGTAAACAAAGTGACATTTTTATTCGGGCTATACGTTTGAAAAGTCTTTTATATACTGTAAAAGACCAAGATCAAAACAGTCTGGTACAATGTTAACCCATTTATGCCCAGTGGACTCTCCCATCCTTCTAAATTGGATCAATTTATTTCCAAAATTAGGGGTGTCAAGTATAATTATTTCTATTTAGAATACTCCATAAAGAAATTCATTTAAGCAAACAGCGCAGACCCAGATGAGACGCCGCATTATGCAAAAACACGTTGCAAACTAAATCTTATTAATACAATTTCCCAGCGCTTTGAAATGGCCATAAAACGCTGTGGGTTCGAACCGGTTTGTCGCAACACCAAACCGCGAACGTTTCCCAAATTAAGTTGCCAAAAGTTTCAGTATAAGTTTCAGTGTAAAAAAAAGATATGCATTATTTAATAACGTTTGACATACCAACTTAAGAATGACTTGCTCAGCCCTTTCTGTAGGTATGTCCATAAACACTCTTATTTCAAATTTGTCGTTTTTCATGTGCAAGTCTTTGAGCATTTCATAACAACTGCGAACATCCGGGACACGCTTGACATCGATATCAAGCATTTTCTCTCGGTTGTTGACGGCCAGAAACAGCTGTTGAAGCCGAATCAAACCTGGAAAAAATGAATGCGCTTTGATCGTTTCTAAGGTCACAACATAGTTTTTAGTTGTTTGGCAGATTTTTGTCCAAACACAATCGGATCGAGTGAGGGCAATACAAATACTAGTACATTACGACATGTTATTATACTTCTTAAATACTAAGAGGCAAACTAAAGGCGCCAGAAAAGAATCCATAAAAAACAAGCAAAAGCTTCTTAGATGACCAACAGTTTTGTCTTCATAGAATGGAGCACACATTGTCATTGTCTTTTCTATGTTCACGTGACTTGTAACAATGTTTTTTTGTGTATTTATTGCAGTTTTTATTCATTGCAAAACGACATTCCGCTTGCTCTGTTTTAGCAATTAACCCATTATGGTGACATTTTATAGTCAAACACAAATCTTCAAACATATGTTAAAGGCTGGATCAACTCAACTTGATGAAAATTACATTTATCTTTTAATAAATGACCCGACCTCTTTAAACCGCCATCTTGTACCATTTACTGTTTTAAAAATACATGTCCATGACATAAAATATGTAGAATTGACAGAACTAAAAATAAATAAAAATATTCTTTTGAAAACCACGCGGGCGCAATATAAAAATAAAACTGTGTTTATTACATATCACAATTTTTGGTGCGGCAAAGCCGGTGAAAATCTCATCGTCTTGTTGTGGCCTTATTTTTGTATATATAGTAACATTTTTTTTATTTACTTGAATATATACGCGTTTTGTGGAAATACATTGTTATGTTTACTTGTGATGGGATTGTTCCAGCCTTTTTAATACTATTTGGCCATTTTAAATCGACTTTTTATAGTCTACTGGTACCAATTATTAACAACATAATGAATAGCTTATTAGATTAAATCCCTTAATTAATGTTTGATGGTAAATTTGACGGTATGTATGATTTGTAAGTTTGAAAATCTAACTTGCCATTCAAATATTTATTAAAGAAACAACAAATACAAAAACCTTCATTGGTATTATTAGTTAATAATGGGCTTTGAAAAACAACAGGGCTGAACACAATACGAATATATCAACCCAATGTGAGACAAACATACCTATTTATTTGCTTGCTAAAACTTAAATATGATTAATATTGCAAATAAGACTTTCCAGGTCACAACGTGTATTAATCCTGTATACATGATCACAACATTTCTATGACTTATTATTATTTTATTCTCGAATTAAATTGGTGTATAGATGAATGGTACGCGCGTTTGATGTTGTTTTACCAGAAAATTATACGCGCGGTTGGTTTGCAAACGTCACCGATGTCAGTTATTCGTATTTTGTCGTGGGATGGAAACCGTATTTCATTGTATTAACCTTCATCAGTATCATAAATGTAGAGAATCCGTGGCCAGCCGTATTCCACGATGACGTCGAGTAGGGCAGTGATGTAGACGGGACGCATGAAGAGCTGGAACTGGCTGCTGCTGGTCGTGTTTTGCGTCATACTCAGCGAGATGATAGGCACCCTGAACGTGTTGCTGTACGACTGGATCGTTGATAAGGCGGAAGCGTTGGATACGCCGATTATACCGTACACACCTTTGTTGATAAGGGTGCAGACTGGAAGAGTGAATATTAAAATTAAAATATAGGTTTGTTTCTTCCTACTGTATTTAATTTACAAAAAACCATAAATACTATAATTACTGCTTGCGTTTTGATAAATATAGGGTATAAATATAATACATGCGCCATGCAAAAAAGCATCCTTTTAAATCACACCTAACCTAACAATCAATATGACGTTCATGATAAACAACATTATGTCAATTATAACGGGGGTAATTACTATTTTGGTTGCCTAGTTACTAATTGCCAAAGAGAGGATGACTTACAATGTACTTTAAATAAGGGCCTACTATTTTGTCTAAGAAAATTGCTATTTTGGTTGCTTACATTGTAGCGCTTAATCGCCCGAGAGAGGATTGGTAACAAAGGAATATCATAAGCTGATGTCTAATAAGAAAATTGTGTGCAGTGGGGTATTACAAAATACTCTAGGGATAATATTGCCTGTATATGAAGCTGCAACACAAATCATATTGTAATAAAAGGAACACGTCTTCTAGTGGACAAGTGGTATACTGTATATTTATAAATTTGAGTGAAAACTTGTAATTGAATGTTTATGCATGACTTATCCACCGTCTTTAGAATGTGTCCATATTGTGTAATCAAATATATTAACCCATTTATGCCCAGTGGACTCTCCCATCCTTATAAATTGGATCAATTTATTTCCAAAATTAGGGGTGTCAAGTATAATTATTTCTATATTTAGAATACTCCATAAAGAAATTCATTTAAGCAAACAGCGCAGACCCAGATGAGACGCCGCATTATGCGGCGTCTCATCTGGGTCTACGCTGTTTGCAATGTCCTTTTTTCAGGACGCTAGGCATAAATGGGTTAATTATTATTATTGTCATAAATAAACAAAAGGCTGATTTTAATTATCTTGCAAAAAAAGTCAATTGAAATGTAAAATGATATATTGTTGTTAATTGGTTGACGAGGCGCTATACATATATTACAAAATGCAAATGGTAATTCGATAAATTTCTTCAGAAATGAACATGTATAAATAACTGTCTGTCTGATGATTTAGCAAATCATTGATCAGTCTGAAACAATACGAACGTTCTTACGCAATTGTAACAGTTTTTGGTTAAGGTTTTCTTGTATTGTGATATGTATTTAATAGATAAATAATGTATCGGTACCTAATTCTTACGACATGGTTTTCGAAAGTTTGTGATAATGTGTCTTGTTCAGTGAATACTGGGCATAATGCATGTGCGTAAAGTGTCGTCCCAGATTAGCCTGTGCAGTCCGCACAGGCTAATCAGGGACGACACTTTCCGTCTAAATTGGATCTTTGGTAAGAAGAGACTTCATTTAAACGAGAAATGTCATAAAACCGGAAAGTGACGTCCCTGATTAGCCTGTGCGTACTGTGGGATGACATTTTACGCACATGCATTATGCCCAGTTTTCTCACAACGCGACTCTAATCAAGTTGCAATGAATGACCTCCCCCTTTTACTTTGCTGTATAATCCAGTCGTGAATTATTTTTTAACATTCTTTTTGATACATATATGCTAAACATGTAGCCGGTTTAATTCCCTTACATGACTTCCCATTCAAAATATTGTATAAACCAGTTTATTTGTTTTGTCTGCCAAGGGGACATAATGTCGTCTGAAGACATACAATTACCAGTCTCAGAATGGCATCACAGTAAATGAAAGTACCCACTTGGCGAGCGAGAAATTATCGTTGAGCTAACTTGATATTGATTGTGGGAACGGTTCTCGAACAATGCCAAATAGTCATAAAAGGCTGGTCTTATGGATCATCCAATTTTCAGATAATGAAACGAAATGGCCAAGCCACTGAAGAAACACTGTGTTAAACAGTACTAGGGGGAAAATTATTGATATTGATAAGAAATAAAACTGCAGCCAATATATTGCTTTTTGTATATCGTTTTTCCCATGAAATAAAATGAAGGAAACCTTAACATTGTCCAAAACATTTTTCACATCACTAAATCAGATCACGTTATTACTAAAAGCTTTACTTACGTCCTTTTTAATTCGTTTTGCGCAGTGCAACGTTACATCATTTGAACAAACTAACGGTCTTATTAAAATACTAATTTCAATGTCTTTTCTTAATTTAAAATCACAAAAACAATCTCAATATTAACAATTTGTCATGTATCATTTACACAGTGTTATTTTAAATTTATTACCCTGCACTTTTTTTAATTTGCAGCATAACCGATATTTCTACTGACAAAATAACTTTATGATTTTCTTTAAAAAAAAACAAATAACGGGCATAGTGTTTGTTTTTGATTCTGCAAAATTGTATAAGACATAAGGAACAAAATCATAAATGTTTTACTTGTAGATTAATGGATGCTACATGGGCCCTGAATACATAATATATATAGGAGTGGACTCTGATTAACACCTTTTTGTAGATGTGGTATAAAATACAGTAAATGTTTAAAGCCGAGCCTTGCTCTTGCAAAAATGGGGTTTAAAGCAGATACATTAAGTAAGCAAAGTCTAATCAGGGTCGATACTTTCCATTAAACTGGGTTTTCGCTGAGAAGAGACTTCCTTTTAACGAAAAGTACCATACACGCGGAAAGTGTCGTCCCTTATTAGCCTTTGCGGACTACACAGGCTAATCTGGGTCGACTCTTTACGGACTACACAGGCTTATCTGGGTCGACTCTTTACGCACATCCTTTAAGTCCAGTCTTCCAAAAGCGACGCTAAAACATTTTCGACTAAATTAATATCGTGACAAATAATCTTATTGCAACATGAGCTAGTCCTCGGAGGAAACGACTTCATAATCTTTTTTCATTCTCATGCAACCATACCAGAACATGGAATGTGACGCTGTTATTTCCGTATAAAAAGGTGCGATTTGTCTACACCAATATTCCATGGGTTTCAAGAAGAAAATCTTTTAAAAATCAACACAAAAAAACTACAAAATTACACGTTTTAAACCCAGCCATGAATATAGAACATATATTACACAGTGATTGATAGTTAAACACGCAAACGAGAGTGGTCAATTCGTTTAAAGCTCAATCATAAAATAAATCGATACATCCATCATACATATCGCAAAACAACAAGTAAAACATATGTTTAGTGAAATGTATCAATTATTTACTCTGTAAATATTTCATTATTTTTAACTTTCAAAATTCGCATATCTGACTATATACGCACGAACATATATACGTGTGAATCCTGGATGCACAGTTTCATTTATTTCAACTAATGGCTCGATCACATTGTCAAATTGATATATTTATCTCGTCGAGAATCCATATCATCTGAATACCGATGAGATATTCACCCAGTTTCTAATACGGGTCCGTTCGATGTGCCGTAGTTTACACAGGATCGAAGGTCATGTCTTTATACAAAAGATCAAGTCGTCAAACATTTCGTTTAAATAATATTTAAATGGAGTAATTGGTATGGCAACGCAATTGTTAGTTTTGTGTGAAATGACACTTGTGTTATACACACGAATTTTAAACTAATATTAGAACAAATATGTGTTGTTGTTGTTGTCGGTCATATTATTACAAGACAAAAATGATATGGAAACGAAAATATAATGTGTTTGCATACTTCCATTAATACGTGCAGCACGAGGAAACAACACATGCACGTGGTCCGGAAGTGTCAGAGTGTCATGGGTGAAAAATGTTCACGAAACTTAGAAAACAAAGTTCTCAGAAAACAATGATATTTTGAGCCGGTTGTTGACATTAAAAAAAGACATTGTCGCGTTATTTGTGCCTATAAGTGTTGAGAATGATGAAGGCAAGTATCCATAAACCATTATTCATCTTTCATTAGTGTCGAAAGCGATTAGAAAGAGCGGAATACTTTAACAGATTTTTTTAAACCAGCGACGATTTTTTTGATTGAACTCTTGACTTTAACAACAATATTTTACTATGTTACTTCTCTACACAACTCCAACATGATAGTGAAACATTCATTTTTGTCTTGAAGATACGTCCATGCGCTTTGGTAATAGGTTGTCAGCAATGCATGGCCGAAGATCTCGGAAATATACCCATGTAGATCGATACGGGAATCACTTGTCGTGAAATGCCATAAAGATGTTAGACAATCTTAGGCCGCGCCGGTAGTTTTGCAACGGAAACTTGGCCCAAATATCAATAGCGAGAAAGGTTGGCCTTATGTAAATACATGTGCTGTCCATATATGATAAGCTATGCGAAATAGTTTTCTTTGGCGATTCTGTTGCTTTTAGCCGGACTATTCATAGAATAGTCTGAACTATAGTGGTCAGCCTAATGTCTTCGTCGGTCGACGTCCAAATTATGCTCTGGTGAAGGAAAACGGGCAATATTTCCATTATAACCGTTTCTACTACATGTTTTATAATGAAACTTTTCTTATATGTTTTGGGTCGTTCTGTGAGGTCACTTACCAAGTTCTTTAAGTCTAATCTTCAATTTTCAATTAGGTTTACGCTTTATGTACTGATAACTTTCAGTTTGACATTTGCGTCAAACTGCACCATATATCTGTATCAAAACAGATATTAAAATAAACCTTCACAAATTTTCATAATTATGTGTTAAGAGCCTTTATGAACATCCATTGACCAATACCTTAAAATTGTGGCAAGCTTTTTCGAATGATTATGCCCCAGGTCGTACTTAAAAAAGTCATGTTAAGGTTGGCATGCAACACATAATTTTGATCAGGTTTGTGTGCAACAAGTACATATCTCTGCCATTGACCCACTACAAAGATTCAGCCGAAACTTCACACATGTCTTCCTGATCATTAGTGAAGATCACACAAGGCCCAACACTGCCAACTACAATTAAGAATAATTAACCTCTTTTTGTACTTTAAATTCACCTTAACGTTTGATCGCAACAACTCCATATTCATATGTGTATTGAAGAAATTGAAATACAACTTCAAATATGTGTTCGGGGTTATATCAACAATCAGTGATCACCACCAGTACTTGTGTAAGCCTTTTCGAAGGTAATACCACATTTCTATTGAAGGTTATTGTGTGTGTACAAGGGAAAATTAACGAAAACGTTTTTTGATGAAAAAAGCACACATCTCTGTCACTACTATATATGTTAAACAAAAAAAAACTCCACAGATATATTCGGGATCACCATGCTATGAACTGACGAAGGCCAATCTATCTGACAAGAAATTGAGCATAATCATGTCTCTTTCGTACTAAGTAATTCAAGAAACGTTTGCAGGCCACTTCTCTATATCTCTATGGCTACTAAAGACACTTAACATATGTGTTCAAGGTGTGTATAAACAGTCGCTGACTACTACTTTATTTTAATAAGCTGTATACCCACTTATGTCGTTTGAAAAGTCTTGTTTAGGTTTGTCTGAAACTTGAAATTCAGGTTAAAGTCTTAATGCAACATGTGCGTATCTCTGTAATTGATAAAGACATTCTATAAATGTCTCCGGAATCACCATGAGGAGTCAATTTCTTCAGTCATTGTGTTCTATGTATGTAGGTTATAGACTTATCAAATTGTGGGGTCAAGATCACTGTTTATAAAATAAAAGAGTCGTGTTCTGAGAAAACTGGGCATAATGCATGTGCGTAAAGTGTCGTCCCAGATTAGCCTGCGCAGTCCGCATAGGCTAATCAGGGACGACACGTTTACGCCTTAACTTGATTTTCGGTAAGGAGGGACTTCCCTGAAACTAAAAATACCGTAAAAGCGGAAAATATCGTCCCTGATTAGCCTGTGCGGACTGCACAGGCTAATCTGGGACGACACTTTACGCACATGCATTAAGCCCACTTTTCTTAGAACGTTGCTCAAAACGATTTTAATTTTTTTACCAATTTTTTTTTATTCAATAAAAGACATACAATGTATACATGTATATGATCATAAAACAAAGTGACACCATGCAGCAGCAATAATGTTCAAACATGTTATACAAGATATTCTTATATATACTTTTTTGTTCTTGTGGTTTCCTTTTAATTAAAAAAAAAGGTTAACATGTATTTTTTCTGTTCGGTTGTTTGTAAAAAATAAACAGAATAGTTATGCATATGGATGGGTTGCATAAAGTGGGTAGAAAGCATACTGGACTTGTTTATGAAAGTTTAATTTGTTTCCATTTTTGTTCAAATATATGAAGTGTATCATTGTTTAGAGCTATTTCTTTTTCAATTTGAATCTTCAGTTTTAAATAATTAATAAAACAGTTCATTGTATGTCTTCGTTTTCTGTACTTCATGCTGAATATAAAATATTTCATTAATATAATATGTAATTCACAGCGTTATTAACATCTTGTATTTTGAAGGTATGTACCCCTAAACTGATGTCAAGAGAGATAGTTTAACATTTAATTGTTGTTTCTCTAGAAAGGTTGTCAATTGATTCCATAGAGATTGAATATGTTTACACTCCCGGAAAAGGTGTTCTATTGTTTCAATATGTTCACTACACATATCACATAGATTTGTTTTGGATAGGTTGTATTTAAAAAGATATTTATTTGTAGCTATGATTCTCTGGATGTATTTATATTGAAAGTTTCTTAGTGTGCTATCAGTAGTTGATTTATATGGCAGGACAAATATTTGTTTCCAATTAAATTCTTTTTCTCCAAAAAGGTTTTGCCATTTAGTTTGAGCTTTAGAGATTTCGGCAGGGTTTTTAATTTGAAGTGTTTAAAATATTTTGTTTGTTTTGTTTTGCAATTATATTTTCTACGAATGTTTTTTTAATACTAGTACATGGTGTGTTATTTGTATTGGTTACAGCTTTAATATGTATGGGTATACTTTTGATCAATGTGTAGTACATCAGGAAATTACTTGTATGTATTCCGAATATGTAGCAAAAGTTATCAAAAGCATAGAAGTCGTTTATTCTGTAGTCGTACAATTTATGTATATATTTTATGTTACGTTCGAACCAATGTTTATAGAAAAACGTTTTATTGTTAGTAGTTATGTCTTTATTGTTCCACAGAATGATTTTACTGTTTATTTTGGTTTCTAAATTATGAGTAACTTTACACCATGCCGATAGAACATTCGATAGAAATATGTTTTTGGTTAAAATTTTATCTAAGATATTGTTGTCGATGTTACATTCAAAAAGTAAGGAGTCACCATATGTTTTAAGGATTTTTTGGTAGAATCGTTTCCATTTTCTCGTATTGGTATTATCTAAATATCTTTTAACCCAACTGCATTTTTGATTGCATTCAGGAATGACTCTATATCTGTTAGTCTGATACCTCCATATTCTTCTGATTGAAATAATTGAATTCGCTCAATTTTATCAGGTTTACCGTCCCATATGAAATTAAATATTTCTGATTTTATATCTTCAATAATATAATTTGGTGGGTTTGGGAGAACTGTTAGTGTATAAATTAATTTAGGGAGTGCAAACGTTTTCAACACGGTGTTTTTTCCGATTAGTCTAAGTTTACGATGCTGCCATGATTTCAAACAATTTTTTATTTTTTGTTATTAAGACAATATGTTTTTTAGAATTGTTTCATTTTCATTGTTTGTAAAGGTTATTTCTAACGTTGTTGCTTCATCTGATGTCTAGTTGAATTTCATTTCTTTTTTAAGATGAATATTACTTTGTTTAAATTTTCCTACTCGGAGCACAGTGCATTTACTTTTGTTTAGTTTAAAACCCGATGCCATTCCAAAAGCGTTAGCGATTCTATAAGAATATTGAATGAGTCACTACTGTCATTTGAAAAATATGTTGCATCGTCAGCAAATAGGGACTGTATAATTTCTTCGTCAGGTTCTAGCGATATTCCCTTTATATCTTTATTTGATTGGATATAGTGTGATAGATACTCGATGCATATAGTAATAGCGAGGATGAAAATGAACATCCTTGTCTTACCCCTCGTTCGATGTTAAAACTGTTTGAGAAAAAGCCAGTGTGCATTAAAAGCAACGAGTTTTAGTATGGATGGATGTTTTGAACTGTAATTGTGTTTTTAAGTTCCGTGCATGCAGACAAAGCGTGTAAAAACGTTGAAGCCAATTGGGTCAAACTAATTGTTATTAAAATGGTTTTCGCTTGAGTTTTGATGGAGGTGTTGTGCTGTTACTTTGTGGGTATCTTACTTATATGCAGATCTTGATTTATCAGTTAATTAATTCAAATCCGTTGATCATTAAATGATTTATAATATATATTTTCTTGTTTTGGTCACATTTCAATTTTAACTTATACATTTTCATCATAAAGTTTACATGTTATGCAAAACTTTCTAGATATATTCAACATAAAATTTGGTTTTATGGTCATGTTATCTGGTCACTGACAGAAAATGTGCGTTACCATGGGTACTATTAATCCGTGAGAAACAACGAGCGCGGTATCTTTGGACAGCTCTTGCTGATGATATTAAATTTGGTTTGTCTCTAATGGATCGCTATTTAAAAATGGATAAGGATGCCAGAAATGAAATTATTCTCGGTTTGATAAATACGGTATAGTATGGTTTAATACGTGTTATTTAGAAGAGAGATTATGGTAATGGTTTAGCGCGTATAATGCACGGGTTTTGTGTGCATGTTTTAGCGCGAAAGCGCACGAGTTTTTCGTTTTGGGGTATATATGATTTGCACATCTAGTGAGACGCCATTCGAGGGTTGTTTTTGACAGGCATAGTTATGGAGCAAGAAAACGAAAGGGTGATAACCCCGCCCGCCCGCCCTTAATGAGCATATGTATGGTTAAATAATTGGTTACATTGCTTTTATGTTTATAATTTTGCTATTATAAAGTCTATATTGAGTATATTTTCAGTTCGGTTTTTAGTCCATGTGAGATGGGATCTTAACACGAACCGATTCCTTTACTGGGAAAGACGATGGGTGTATTTTTATTTAAGTCTGAAGCAGCTAAGTTTTCTTGATTATTTTTACTCATTTTTTACTTAATATTGTGTTTGAATAAGGTCTTTTAAGTTATGGGTGTCATGTTTTTCGAGACTCTCACTTCCTGGAGATAGTACCTCCAGCATACTTATTGTAATATTGGTATGTTTAAATGTCAGTGTTATTATTTTTTGTTGTCGTTCGTAATGAACGTTTAATTTTAAAGACATTTTTATTGTACGATTACTTAATTTTTTCTTTTTGGTGTGACTGGTTAGATGTTGAAGTCGGTTTAATATAGCTGTTAAATTCGTCATATGCATTTATATATTTCTTGGAATATTTATGATTTATCAACATTCTTTTTAGATGCTTTATGGATTTTATGGTTTGAGTGACTTTTTTGTTTCTTGTTGATGTCCGGGGTGTGTGCAGGATGCTTTTGATGTTTGTTTGTTATGTTAACTTGCGCAATGAAATTGATAATGTTTAATTACATTTTTTACTATAAAATACTTAATGTTTACAGTATCTTAATAGCTGCTTATTTGTAGATTTCTCTAAATTAGAGGTTTTGGGAGGTGATGAAGGCACCTAGACACCGGTCTCGAGCCATGGGTCCTCATACGTCCCCCTGCCATTAAAAGAAAAAATAAGAAAACAAAAATGGCAGTAGGGTTGCGTATCCCGCTCGCGGTTTTACCTGAATCGTATATTACTACTGATTATTGTATGGGGTGTACGTGAAGTCATGTACACTTCTCTTGATTGGTGGTGGTAGATGAATCTTGCAGATATTAGCAGCTGATTTGAACAAATTCATGAATCACATTTGTTAATTTATAATATTTAAGCAAGTTGGCGTGATTGATGGGCATTGGGGACGTCCTGTGTGCACTTTGGGCATCGGCGGGGATCAACTTATTTAAACAGTAACTCTTTATTTGAGATATATACTTGACGTCTAATTGTTATGAATACATTTGCACTTTTTCACATGACACACATGTGTATGTGAAGTGTTCATAATTACATGCTCTACAGCATTTAAATAGTATCGTTTCAGTTCTTTTTACACCTGAACAAAGAGGTTGCACCGTTTCCAGTCGTCTCGAGATTCCTCAACTGAGCGGTGCCGTTGAGGTCTATATCCATTGGCACATACAACATATACGGGCGTCAGAAGAATTGTTTTTTGCATTTATTTGTTGAAAGTCCTGTCAAATACAAGCACTCACTCCTATTTTGTCTTTGGTTTATTATTTGTTTGATAATGATAATTATGATGATATGGGTTATAAAGATGATGAGATTTAAATAGTATTTTGAGAATAGAGAATAATAAATTTACTCATAACTATGAGTAAAGTGTGTTATTTATTTTGTTTCTACTAAATTAAAGTGTAAACGTCTTTGAAAATTCTGACGTTATTATTTTTCACAACTTCATATAAATGCGTACATGAAAGATAAATATCAGTATGGTTTGTTAGTAGAATCATATTTACAATTTTTTATATACATGATTGATGTGACTTGTGTTGGGTTCTGCATATTGTCCTGTCCACTTGCAACAAACTATGACCTGATAATGTTGATCGAAGATTTCGGCCAGGTTGGCTTAAAACAAATTTTGTCTTAAGTTTACAAATTCTGTAAGAACACATACCCGTTAACAAATAATGTTAAGTTCAACTTATCTTTCTTAAGCTTATTTGCATCATTAGACAAGTGCTAATTGAAACACTTTCAAGTCCGTGTTATTTGTTTAACCGGTAATTGGTGACTTAAAAAGGCGGACACAATATTAATCACGCCACCGCTGCCTCACTATTTGATCAGGACAAAACATAAATTTTATTACGACATTTACATAGAAAATCGTCAGTCTTGTTATAATCAACATATAAAAAAGGGCTTGTGAAAAGAAAGTGATAACACAGTACTAAGTTGTGTAAATATTATCTTACATATAACATTAAAGTGGTGGTTAAACAAGAAAATCGCATATTTACAAGGTAATCGAAGCCTTAAATTTTACTGGGATACATGAGCTAATTCATTTACAACTTACTGGCGTTGCTGACGGCAAAACTGTCTGTCACATCCAGTTTTTGGACGACAGCTACCAGGCGAATGTCTTCCTTCTGGTTATTTAGAAACTCCATTTGTTTGTCGAATGCAAGCTTTATATCGACAGAGCTGCTGTCGAAAATTGCACCTGAAAAGAGCAAAGTGAAATTCAAGATTTTTCCAAATTCAAGCAAACGCAACACTCACAATTTCTTATTAATTTCGTCAATTATTGGAATGTCAAATGGGTGTATATTCTAAGTCAGAGCGATATGAATTCATGACAAAACTATCGAGATTGATAGAAGATTTTAAGAATATGGATGTTTGTATGAACACTTTTTCTAACAGAAAAGATAAGTTCAATGTTGTAAGATGCAACATCTTAAACATTGAATTATAATAACACGGTAACAAGAAGTTAAAAGTTTAAATGTTAACCCGTCAAGTCATTACTAAATAGAAATGTGCAGGCAAGCTACTTCTTTTTAAAACCAAGGATTTCCTTTTGCTGTGGTTTAACGGGTTGTATTAGATGGTGTGTTTCTTCATATAATTACCATGCTATTTACTACAGTCATAGAAGCATGTTACATATAATCGTGTTTAATGACCAGCTAATATAATACAGTTGCCCGATAAAAAAAACCTATATTATAATATACGTTTTTCAAGTTATTTGCGATATTTATTTTAATTTCATACGCGTAAAACTAATGATTGCTGATCAAGTCTGATCAATGATTGAGAATGAACGTGTGTTCCCATGTGCAGTAGGTAATTAATAGCATAGTATGTACATTACAATTAGTTTCCCAACTTGACTATTTCAATTGAGCGTTCCGAGAATAGCCCCCCCCCCCACTTATTCTCCCTCAGATCAAACAAATTGCCTCCCAAATTCATACTCCAACAAATTAATGAGTAAACAATCCCAAAATGCGTGCACAAATACTAGACGTGATAGTCTGGTCTCAAGAAGGATCGGCGTCTTTGGATGGAATGGACGAATCGATAAGACGAAATTCCCCATGGAAATATCAGTGATAAATGGCCCATGCCACGAGTACCCTCCTTACAAATAACTTCTGACACCAAACGTGAGGCTGTATGGAATAAAACGACCGTTTTTGTAGCTAGTGCCAATGTTAGACAGACTCTTCACATGCGACAAGCTTCGTAAAATCCATAAACACTTCAACGAAACATATACACTGAACTTTTGGTGTCCCTTAATCTCCAAATAAAAACAATACACAGATGAGTATAAGCGAACATCTGCTTTTTAAAAATTGATAATGCAATTAGTTACCCAACTTTACGTACATTTTAACAAACAAGTACGTATATTTTGAAAGCATTTAAATAAATAAAATAATTTCAAGACACTGACTTTTACCACACCTGTTTCATATACTTGAAACTAAATTCAAATGTTATCATTATCTTATTTATAATTGTTGAAATGAGAAACAATATCAAATTATACTGATACATGTATATAATTTATGGAAAGACATGATAGTGTAGCTAAGACTTCTTATGTTAAGGTTAAGATGGTTTCATTGAGAGGGGAAACTTACGGAAATTAGATTCTACTTATTTAACCCATTAATGCCTAGCGTCTAGAAAAAAGGCCTTTGCAAACAGCGTTGACCCACATGAGACGCCGCATAATGCGGCGTCTCATCTGGGTCTGCGCTGTTTGCTTAGAGGAATTTCTGTAGGAAATATTCTAAATATAAAAATAAATATGCTAGACATCCCTAATTTTGGAAATAAATTGATCCAATTTAGAAGGATGGGAGATTCCACTAGGCATAAATGGGTTAAGGACATGCTAATTTTCCAAAGCCGTGTATGACGTCAAGAAATATTGCGAATCAGATGAGACATTCACAGGTGAAATAATAAATTATTCAAAGTAAGGGTATTTGAGCTAATCACATATTAAAGTTGTACCTTAATACTTTATGTTTTATATTTGTATTTTAAAATGTTATTACAAGTTTTGTCTTTGTTTTTGTTCGAAATGCACGAGCCAATTCTTGTACACCCATATCGAAGCAAAACGACGTCGATACGGATTTTATGATAGTAAGCGAAATTTGATTAGTGATACACGTATAAGATTAATGATATCAATTATAAGAGCATTAATATATGTATTCTTCTGAGAAAACTGGGTATAATGCATGTGCCTAAAGTGTCGGCCCAGATTAGCCTGTGCAGTCCACTCCGCAGAGGCTCATCAGGGACGACACTTTCCGCTTAAACTAGATATTCGGTAAAAAGGGACTTCCTTTAAACGAAAAATACCATTAAAGCGGAAAGTGTCGTCCCTGATTAACCTGTGCAGACTATACAGGCTAATCTGGAACAACACTTTGCGCACATGCATTTTGCCCATTTTTTACAGAACAAGACACATATATAGTACATACCATGTTTTGTTCATATTCACGAAGAAGCTTTCAATTGAGAAACTACAATGTTGACATTAAAATCGTATTTTATCGTTTTAACAACGAGGAAGTAAGACACGGGTCGATAAACTCATAATTATATTGATGATAAGATCTATCTCGTGATACAATACTCCGTATTAATAAAGAAACTAAGTTTTATTGGTTATTGGTTCTGATTATTCAGACATTGATGAACATTAACTTTCTCTGACATGAAAAAAGCCCAATGACCTCTTATTGGTGCTAACGCCGAATCCTGCACCGTGAATCACTTATGTTGGGCAAGTTTAGAGATGTGTTTTAGAAAAAAATAATAACGTTATGTAGGTTGAATTCACATATGATATCAATATTTACAATAGCGCTGTTTTATAAAATAACAAACATTACATACAGTTATTTAATCGATAAAATTATTCTATAATGGATTTAAAATGAGAATAAAAACACACATTATTTTGAAAACAAACGGAAGTATATACATGTATATGTGTGTGTTAGAAATTAACTTGAACACCTTGACATCTTAATGGTAGAGTGTGATGCACAAATAACGATTAATTTGGCTACAAATGATAAAATAGATCATGCACTAATCTTCGCAAAAAAAAAACTACTAGGATTGTCAGAGAATGTTGTTAAAGGACTCTTAAGAAATTCCTGTTGCAGCAACTTTGAATCTGCAGGGTAAATATCAATTCTTTCGCAAGACTGTTTGCCGAATAATGAAACGTATTTGCATACCGGAGATTTGTAAATATGTAATTTTACAGACAATGTGATTTAGATATATATCGTCTCAGAAGGAATCAACGTTACATTATTAGATATAGATGTTTCCCATTTGTTAATGACAAACTGAGTGGCAGTACGATGGCCGTCAACTCAAAATAAAATGTAATTAAGCTTTAAAATTACTTGTCAGTGAAATCGTTCATGATAACACGCGTACTAACACGTGGGATGTTTTTAAATAAGCCTATTCAAATGAAATTGATTTGATATATTAGTGATTGCAAATATCACTAAATTCATTTAGTACGTTTTAAAACTCATTCAATGAATGAATCTGGTTATTAATTCTTTAAAACAATATTCAATCCTTTATCAAATCTTTACAAACACTTTAATATGCGGACCATTTGATGCGTCACAAGAATACTAATTGAATCTAGTCTCAATAGGATATAACGGCATGCGTGCACTGCTTTTATTTAAGGCACATTGTATGCAAACTTCCGCTCCATGATGGATTGTGGTGGAAAACACTTGTATTGATTCAGAAGCTTTACGTTTGCTATTTGTCTGGAGCAAGGTATATAACATGGGGCATACTGATATATATATTCACGATCAATGTTTAAGTAAACGTTATATTTTGAGCGTACTCATGTAGTGTTTTTAGTTCATAAATTGCATACCAACAATCAAACTTGTATTCGTATATTGACGATCGACGCACAGAGATTCCATTTGTAAAAATAAGAGAATTATTTAACATTGATAAAGTTTTAGTAGTTGAAATTATGGTTGGAAATGTTTAGTATGACTAATTATTTATGGATGGTTGTTAAAGCGTACATATTGTAAAATGTATCTACATACTCGGGATGAAAGGTCGCAATTTGACTTACACCAATGTTACAAACCATTACATCAACACTTGACCGCATCCACCGCTAGAACAAAGTGCAAAAAGTACGATGCCTGGAGTTGAGTATTTATAGTCTCATATATTGTATGGAATTTAAATGTTTCTTGTCTCGAAACATAAATGCTATTAAATCAAATTAAGGAGTATAAAGACATTGTGCGTGTTAGTGTAATAACTGAATAATCAACAATCACACGTCTCTGTCTGCGAATGGGACTGAATCAGCACGACCAATCTAGCGAAACCATGTTCGAACTTAATCGATTCCATTAATAAATGCTGATGTTGTGAAGCTTTTAACAGTAACAGACAACCGACGATTAAGTTTGAAATTCAATCTCGCATAATGCATTGATGGTGCGATGGTATTTCCATGGTAACGGCGGGCTTGCTTTATCCTGTTTTGATTTATAGCGACAAGTGTCATAAAATGGTCCACATCAATCATCTTACTTTTTAGCGAATATATCTTATCACGGTAATAAACGATTCAACTCTGGGTGGTGGTCAACAATAGATGATATTTTAATGCATTTTATAAAGCGAATTAATAACTTCTGGACTTAAAGGTCATGTTATATGTATACAATAGATTTCGTTTGCGGTTACTTAAAAAATGTAGAATACAGATTATGTACTCTAAAGTGCTGCGTATGGACGTTCCTTTGATTTAGCGCAGTCATACGTATAATTCAATGTTTCCTTTACGGAATGCATGCGATGCGTTCGAGGTTTGTTAAAACCCTTTGAAAAGTATGTCCTCTTCCTCTGTAAGTCAAGTGAGTGCAATATGTTATGGAAAAATATTCCACATATTGATAATCATGACGACCCTTTAAGGGATTCATTCAGTCAATCCAAATTCATCCATCATCGACTACACCAGTATAAACTACATCCGTTTTACTATTGCTTTTCATAAAATCGTGAGAGTATTTCCCTAAACATTACACAAATATATGTGTTTTTTTGTCTTTAAGTTTGACTTATGTAACGTTAAATAGACCATTTTTTTGACAGTGTTTGTATATTTTTTGCAAACAAAGCAACAAATCAATAAGTCTTCAAATAAAAGGACTTAAATGTATGATATAAATTACCTCTTAACAACAGCCGGCACGTTTCCACTTGTGCACATACATAGTTTGCACTAGTTAATGATGAATTGCTCATTTCTATATATACTACGCGAATTATGTTAATATATGTTGTAACAATGCATCAAAAAGTAGTTATTGTAAGAAAACGAACAGCGGTATATATGAAACGGAATATGTTAGTGATTTTGTTACACAGTGTTACTAATCGCTTTAAAAATGCCGTAAAAAATGTAGAATACGGATTATGTACTCTAAAGTGCTGCGTATGAACGTTCCTTTGATTTGAGAGCACTCGTATGTTTAAATCAATGATTACTTTACGGAATGCATGCCGTTGTATATATGAAAACATAAGCTCGCCAACATAACCTGATATTGGCATATTTGATATCGTCAAAAACCGTTGTGTTGCATAAATGTTAGTGGGTAAGTTTTTGACCCAGGAGTCTATGTCAGGAGAGTATCGACTATACCCACCAGAAACAGGAGCTGGTCAGCTTGGAAAAAATATAAGATTAATTGTATTTCAATCCGAATCTGTGTGCAGCGTTCAATTATACGCCATTATGTTTCTTCGTGTGCATATTCTTAAACCAATTACCTTACATTTCTAAATAAAACGAGAAGACAACAAATTGACTCATCTCTTCAGCCCACACTTTTTGGAAAGTTTTGAACGTTTGAGCAGCACAAATCCATGTGCTCACTTTACTAGCAAAACATATTGCGTTTCCATTGTGTGTGACCGGGGCACAGAGACATGCACGCACACGCGAACGCTAATATTTGCTTGCTTTCGGGGTTATACGTTGAAATATTTTTTTCAGTGAAAAAAGAAACATTTAAAATAATAATGATGGATTTGGTATGTGATTTGGATAAGATTGTGTATCCCAATATAAATGTTTGTTCCAAGACTAGTACATTCTGGAGTAAGTATATATGTGAATGTACAATCGGAGTATACGACTGGACAGATATTCTCTCTCTAAAAACAACATTACATTTGTCTTAATGTCCAAACAATAATGGCATAATAACTACTATCAAGATAGAACTATTTAACCGCTAAATTACGCTAATGGTGTCATAAAAACGGAAAAGGCGTACGATCGAAACCGAGTATGCATTGCGGATATAATGCAAGTATATGATTTATTTCTGATAGACTTCTGAAGTATCAGGTAACGGTTGGCCAGCTTTACATTTTATATACCAATGTAGCAATCATCTTTTCTGATTCTGATGAAGGTGAGACTCGAGTACTAGAATCACAACGTTTTTTTAAATATAACTCGTATACAACTAGTACATACAAATGTTGTTTGCATGTTGTTGCCTTATGAATATGAGAGTGCGTCGCTATTTTCTTTGTTATAGATTTGTTTAAATCGAACAAATGTTATGCTATATATAAATGTTATATCCTTTAATTATTCTGGATACAAGAGAACTTTACGATTATGTAAATTAATAAGCTTGTGGCACACATACAGCAGAATAAGTCTCATTTTTACATAAACAGTTTCACAAACGCATACCATAACGAAGAACGATTATTACTTCTTAAACAAATTGCATAATAACACTTATTGCAGTTCATTGTACATTAAACGATGCTTACACAGAGCGAATTCGGTATACAATTACAAGTTCAACAAAGCATACAAAACAGCCATTAAACATACATTCCCCTATTGAAATTTAAAAAGAAAAAAACATAATTGAATACACAAACTTGGTAACTAAGTAATAGGTTTGCTTGCTTACAGACTTTATATACTTGGCAATGACCAAATTCGATATAGACCATTTCAGTTGATACAACAGATAGTTAAACAGTAATGTTAAAGTTTCTACTTAATTTTGTCCATGTGAGAAGCATATATTTAATTGTATTTAATTGTATGGACACATTTAAACATATAACAATCACGGAATCTCCCCATGCAAATATCATGCAAACACCATGTCGGTGATTTACATTTTGTATATGAAACTATGTAACATAACATAACCAATAAACTGAATATAAAAGAAGTTTAATGTTTGTTTATAAAACATGTTTAGAATCAATTGTTAATGATTGATTATTTTTGTATTTGTTAAATATTGTTTAAAGTTTAATTGGTTTCGTTTCCTTGCGGTACATTGTGTGTGCTGTTAATGATAATTATCGACTATACGGCCGACAACGCCAAGGCTCATGTTAATTTTGAAGATAATTTATTTAAAAGGTATCAATACAAAGTTAAAATGTGTTTACTTACTGTATAGCATGTTTAAATACTTATCAGCACGCGTCTTTATATCTTACCAATTGGATACTCCGTTATTCCGTTCACAGGAAATAATAAGAACGGTGATATATACACACATGTCCAGAAAACTCTTTTCTTGAGCATCGACATTTTGCCTTGTTTGTTAGTTTTCCCTTTTTCGTTTTTCACGCCTTTATTTACGTGTCATATAATCATATTTTCCAAATCCATAAATCTCTCTCAAACCTCCGCAATTTCTTGACGGTTAACACAAACCCTAAAAGATTGTCGCGCGCATGCGCTCTGATCAATAAAGCAGAAAGCGTTATTTTGGCAAACTATTTTAAATGTTTCAAATTTCATATCTAACGCACACTAATGCACTAAACTCGAAATTATGCACCCAGTAAACGTTTACTTAAAATTCCAGTCATGCACACAGAGGTCGACATGTTTTCCGATTACAACTCCCCGACGTTTATCCGTTTACAAAGCTCCATTGGAATCCAACGGAAACGCTATAATGCCAAATTAGAAGTCGATCGGAATCTCCATGGAAGGTTTACAGCCTCTCCATTTTGTCCGTAAATGGCTGCTTTAAAAGATTGATCCGTACAGCTGTGTGTGAGAAAAGGGCTTTGTTGTTCTCCTGCGCCGCAGATATTGCGTTTTTACGATCCTATTTAAGTTTTATGTACCGGATTGTTAATTTCTGTTTTATTTCAGTGCTTGGTGGAGATGCATTTTAGAGTTGGCTAATATTTACTTCGTTACAATTATTGCAAAGAGAAAAATATGCATGTTTATATATCCATAACATGCATGTGTCATAATTAATGTATCATGTCACTCATGTGCCTAAAAAATCGTAGCAAGCTACTGTTAAATGCAAGTTAATTCCTAAATAGTATTATTTCATTTTCTGAATGGTAATGCCCTGTGTTTAATTACGAATACTATTTACATTTACTTCCTAAACAGATGAGAACTTACGTAACAAACACTTCGGTTCTGCTACTTCGAATTCAAAGTGAAAGATATGTTTGTTAGAATACCACCAGAAGCAAACGATATTGTGTTTTTTTATAATTAATTAATAACCGACGAGGAATTTCACTTTTTATTTTGTCTCTATTTATAAATTGTGATTAAACATAACTATTTAAAGCGATGTCATTAGAATATACTATCTTTATACAATGTTCACAAATTGTTAAAAAAAGTTATATGCGAGCTTGTTAAGGTATTACAATATCTAAAAAAAGCATGAGTGATAAAAAACTAATGTTATTTCTAAATAACTATTAGTAGTTATCCTCCAGAAAATGAATGATAGTTTGCTTAATTATTGAATGTCCACTAATCCATTTTATATGACTGTATCTATAATTTGTTTTATATTTGATTTGTTGTCTATATACCATATTGCAAGTTTAAGCATTCGTTAAATTAAAAAATATCTAACATTCCTGTTAATATGCTTGTATACATCGTTTATTTCATATTGGATTATTTCCTTAGTCTTAAAATTATACGCGTAGGTGAGATTATTAAATTACTGTTAAAATAATTGTATACATTATTATTATATTTCCAATTGTAAAAATGATTGTATATATTATGATTATTTTACCATTTGTGGGACGAGGCGTACATTATGTACTGTATTTAGACTTTATACACTGCACAAGTCTTATATATTCGCCTTTGTTTGTATTATCGGGTTGAAGCATGTACATGGGAACACTATTGAATTTCATGAAGTGTTATAGTTGGTCAGCGAAACTAATTTTCTCGCAGAATCTAAAAAATTGCATTATAACCCTGGAGGCGCATGTGCTGTAATATGGTTCTAGCATTTAGGGTTATAAGATGTATATAAATTTTACCCAACCAAACTTCTGACCCCATAGAATACACAAAAAAAAACAGAAAAAATGGTAACGGTTATTTAAAGTGCTTTTGAAATCTTTATTATGGTCATGTTCATGTAAACCAATTTAAAAAACGTGCTATCTCAACGTGTCCATTTGCGTCAAAACGTGCCAATAAGCAAACGTTCAAATGCTGGGTTTAATGCGTCTCTCAAGCGGTTCAAACATCGATGTTTTAATTGAACATTCCAGGGCAACCCCAGCTTCATTCGTCGTGTATGATTTGCGTCTTGTTAAATGTATTGTCCTTTATTGTTGGGTAATACATCACATGCCTTTAATAAACGACCAGCGAGAGAGCGAAGAAATGCCTATTATATGTTCGGCAAATCCGACGCGCATGTTACGAATAACGCAAACGCTATTTTCCTAAGGGATCACCGAAACCCAAACCCCAATGGTATAACCCATCCTACCCAGTCTACTGTAACACATAGACTCGTCCACTAAGTACAAAACCACTGCCCGTGCAAATTGTCGGTCTTTTACTAGCTCGTCGCATCACAGGGTAGGTCGCGCTATGGTTTACAAGTTATCATTTACCACCCACCCTCCCACTTAATTTTTTATTGTAACACGATGCTTGCCAGATTTTTGTTATATTCCAGTGTTGTCGAGAATTACGAGCTCCATTAGAAACCCACATCGTCATGGCTGGGACTTAACTGCGTACGGAACACCGTCAGTCTGTCTACTTAGTTCGGCCTCCGACGACAGATTCCTGCGTAATTGACTGTACCAGTGTTAGAGAATTTTCAGTTCTGTGCGTTACGGAGTACATCACAAAACGTATATCTAAACATAACCCACCGCACAAAACAGGTACATGTGCGGTTCGTACATGCGTATGGTTGTCACGTGAGTGATGGTCACTCAGGCGGACATATGCGGGAATGTGTACGTTTTTCATTTTTTGATCAGTTTAACGCTAGACTTTGATCAGTAAACTTTTACTTTTTGAAATTCCAACCACATTAATAAATTAGTTAAAATGACCAGTTATGTTTAAGTTACACAATGTCCACAGTTACAAGTTAATATTGGCTGTTTTCGGGTATAGTTTTCCAGAGTTATTTTACATTGAGTGAAGATTTATCTCTGGTTTTTACTCTGGCCTTGAAAACACCATTTAAGGATAAAGAATAGAAGTGATGTATACAAATTAAAGTTGTACTGGCATGTTTTTCTACGATTATACTTGATTGTTATATGTTACGATATGTAATATTATTGTATGTATGTTGTCAAAAATCTGATCGCAAGTCTTGCCCAATGCAAAACGATTTATATTTTGAGCTTAGTTGTGTGAAGACCAAATTATTGTGTTCATCGGCATAGTATCCACGAACACACTTCCCGCTTGTCACAGGGGATAGACATTATGTACTTAAATTTCCCACCGTTCTCGGGGGAACCTGTATAATACAATTGATCCCAGCCTTGACATTATTATGCCAAAATAAATTGCGTAGTGAAACTGTTTTGCGTTTGTCGTTGAATAATAATATCCTATAAAACATCGTTGTATCGCATTGTTTGAAGTGTTGTTCCAAGTATTAAGGCTGTGCTTGTCAAATATCATGACACGGAAGAAACTCTGTTAACTACTATGTAATGCAATAATTAATAATGTTTTTCGACACATGACTCTCACATGACTCTCACGAATTATAAAAGTATAATTTCTTCATTAAAATGTGCGGTTTACTTAAAAAGATATATTCTTAACTAATTACGAATAACGTGCATGTATGCCATTTTAGGAAATTCTGCAACGTTTATGTGGTCGCGAATATTGATTTTTACACACATTCAACTGTAAAATTCAGTCATCCTATCATTTTCATAAGCTGGAATTCGCTTTCGATGGGTATATTATAGCGGCATGCATATGATTAAAGCTTACTTGATTTATGTGATTAAACAAACATACATATAGAACCACATGTATATATAGAAATAGGGAATATCACAAAACATAATTGGGAGAGAAATGATTGTCCGCATGTCATTTATTAAAGGCAGTTTATCTAAATTTCTTGTTATCGCCATCTGACCATCGTTGCATGATTCAACTTATAGGAATATATCAGAATAATGCATAATCAACAAACGCAAATAACTCAACCTAATCAAATGTTGAACATATCTGATAAAGTAGAACACGTAATACGTAGGCACGTAATATTACTTGCTTATTACATTAGTGCTCTTGGACATGCACAAAGTGCAATTAGGTAATTAATAAATTGATAAGAGTCTTTTCCGCCGAAACTATCATTATACGTTTATAAAATTGTGAGATTCGTCGCGGCAAGTTCGAATGTTCACTATAGCAGCTACACGCTACAAATTATTCGAAAGCTGATCTTGTTAATCGAGTCAATATCTAAGCTTGTGTTAATCTTACATGGCCTCAAGCATTTGTCTTTTCTATAAGGATCTCGTTGAATCTCTGGAGGATTTCTCTTTATAGAGAGTCTAATATGGCGGGATAAACGCTCTAAAGTTATCAGGAAAATACGGCGAAATTCGACATTGCCAATGTATTGGTCTCAGCATTTCATTGATTATAAAAACGATTTGAAAACATCTTGAACAGTGATAATACATGACACTGCATTTGACTAGGCGCAGCAATAAAGTGCGTCTATATACATGGAATGCTATTTTAATTTACATCCATTACGAAGAAAGTTTTTGTATGTAGTTTTATAATTTGGCAAAAATATTAAAAATTTTAAGAACATAAACGTGGTAAAATGTGTATAATGTGCATTTGAGTGCGTTTTCTTTGTTACTATCACATATATGTTCTGTAAATAGTTACACATTGACAACAGTAGCGGGTTGTTATTCGTATATGCCGGGTCAATTTAGTTGAATCGGCTTCTGGCCTATTTTTATATATGAAGATAATCTGAGCTTGCAATTTAAACTCAACGAAATTGCGTCCACATTCAGTCTAAGCCAATGTTGATAACCAAACAATCGATAATGTAGAATTGCATTGGTACTTAAAATGTTTTCAACACACGAGATTTGTTTGCTTGTCCAATTTCCAAAAATATCTAACTTAGACCTGGATTGGATTTGAACGGCTGTTTTCTTCAAACGCATTTTTTTCTTGATAGTTGGAATAAGTCGTTGTGTGCGCTCAAACCTTTTGAAAAACGTTAATGATTTGTTAATGCCGAAATTCACTACCAAACGTTTTTTTTGATAGACAAATAAGTTTGATTCCATTATTCGCACTAAATCCATGATTGTGAATGCATATCACAAAATATGATGTACACAATATTCACTTTATGACAAATCACAAATCACAACAACCAGTGCTGAACGCCAGTTGTTACAATTTCATTATTTTTCCACACTCCTAACCTTTTTTACTAGTACCGCAGTATAAACTTTTAAAAGACGCCCATTTGATGTTTCACATGAACAGATTGAATATTTCCAGTTCAAATGTAAATCATTTGGCTTGGGAATTTCTTTGCAAATGCATGGCAACCAAAGACTGTTCAGTTTAATACCTGTATGCAAGAAACATAAGTTCTTAATTTGAATTCACTACCTATGAAGTACTATTACAGACCAAAGATGCGTAGTGTTTTATTATTAATCATTATTATATTTTGTTATAGTTGTTTCAATTTCATTATTTTTCCCCACGTCAAACCTTTTTTTACTAGAACCGCAGTATAAACTTTTAAAAGACGCCCATATGATGTTTAACATTGATAGATTGATTATTTCCAGTTCAAATGTAAAACATTTGGCTTGGGAATTTCTTTGCAAATGCATGACAAGCAAAAACTGTTCAGTTCAATACCTGTATGCAAGAAATATAAGTTCCATAAGTTCTTACACGTATGAAGTACTATTACAGACCAAAGATGCGTAGTGTTATATTATTAATCATTATTATATTTTGTTTATATATTGCATTTTATTTGTACTTTCATTGATACATCAATTTTCGAACGGTTCTAATTATTTTGTTAAAATTCATCTGTATGTTCACCGTGTCTTCTTTTCTTTGTGAAAAGTTATTTTATTTTGTAAAGAAAGCCGTGTGCGGTATATAAGACCAAAATTTACCCTTGTCATTTTAATATCAAATGAAACACGTAATAGAACTTCCCATCGATTTGCCATTAGCTTAAGTGTTGTTAAACACACTCCTGGTATGGAAACACTTTAGTTTTACCAACAATGGGTCACTCCACAGATGCAAATAGCTTCTAGAACATTCAGTTTCTTCAGCGAGAATGTGGTCACGAACGGATAATTTTCGAATATATTATCCACCACCCACACAAAACAGAGCCAAAAATATTGTTTAACTTTATTGGTATGTATGTTCTTAAACATGTTGTCATTTTATAGCATATTTTATTTCACTTGTTAGTGCATTCTTTAATTTATCGAGTATTTGCTTACTTATAGCAAAATACTGTGAATGAATTACGGCATAAGTTTAAAAACCTTTCAGACATTTTGAATTATTAAAATTGCGAGTTAAATAGATCATGGTGTGAAATGACAACGATTGAGGAAACTTATCATTTACGCAAAGGTCATGCTTCAATCGGATGTTGTTCCGTGACGTCACTTTACGTTGCAAAAAACGGAAGCGCATTTGACTATTAAAAAAGAGCAGAAAATAAAACGCTGGAATAGAAATATCAGACATTCATCGTATATTGCATATTAGAAAACAATGCGTAGCATGTGATAAAACAGGGTAGGTGATCACTGTGTTAAAAGAAAACATGGTTAAGTAATTACAAAATAGTATACATGTTTATGCAATAAACAAAACAAACAAAAACTATTGCAATAGAACAACACTGAAAAGCACTCTTAATTGCAGTGCATTTGTTTTTTTTCAGTTTCATTAAATAATTCAAAAGCTCTTTTCAGACGTATTACGAATTTAGCTTCATCGCGTCAGTGTTTCATTTCATACTGCAACTGTCAGACATCGAAAAAATTACATCAAAATAACATAATTATGTCAATGTTATTTGAGGAATACCAAAAAAACATGCATGTCTTTGTTTAGTAAAGAAATACAAATATTGCAATTTTAAACTTAAGTGAAAATATTTAAGAAATGACTTAAGATGTTTCTGGAATACAACCCCTGGTATGGCCGAAATATTATTATTAATATCCTATTAGTTTAAAACCTATTTATTTTAGCTGGATTGCATGGAAAGACTCAGGCTTATTGAAACGCTCTCGAGTCCGTTTCCTCTGCCTAGAACCAGTACTGGGTGTCATTGGGGAATATTTAAAGAACGCTCCCACAGTGGGGATCGAACCCATTGCCACCAATCGTTGGGCCTTATCCGTTACACCACGGCGTCCTCAAATATCATATTCAAAACACATACAAAAATGTCATTTTAAGCTTATGACTTCACACATACGCATGCTACTGTCGGAATGTTCGAAACTCATAAAAAATGTGCAGGGCACTTGAACTGTTTAAATTAAAACGAGTTTAAACTGATTACTTGCATTAAATATAAGTTGTTGATGTTTCCAGTTGAAATCTTTCTTTGCCTCTGAAAGCCTTTTTGGTGTCAGTCCTTTCGATTCGTTGATTTCACGCAGTGCCTTCAAGAACTAACGACAGTAACGCATATTTTTCTGAATATTTAGGCTGTTGATTAAATGTCCAAAATGAAACAATAAAATGTGTTATGAAAAGAAAGTCACCCATGTAAGATTGGTCCATTCCGTGATAGTGCTTTAGAAACATGAACACAAATTAAACACAAATTAAACGTTTCTTGTATCGAACGCTCAATACCCAATTGTAATCGTAACCAATCAAACACTTATTTTTTTAGTTGAATAAAATACAAGTCGTGTATTATATATGTGCTATACATCATTTTTGACGATGCTGCGCAGCAGCTCGTCTAAGTTATCATACCATGAAAAAAATTCTTCACAATGGCGACCTATGTAAAAGACCGAGCCAGTCCGATTGAGATAGCCCGATTTTTCTAATCGGCATACCTCGCTGATTATCATTGATAAAGGTATAGGAAGCTCAGCTATAAATAGGACAGCATATTCAGGGAAAAAGATTTAATAACAGTTTGAAAACGTTAATTTTAAATCAGTTATATTCAATCCATTATATATTTATAGATCAATAAAACAACTATGCATTTTCTGTATTGTATTTGACATTTGTCGTGATTCAGTAAATAAATTGCGAATTAAAACGTGTATAATTAACTTTCAACGCGATCATGAGTGTAAAGAAAACGAATTATTTTGAACCTGCCATTTGTAAACGTTGTAGCGACTATGGTATATAAACAGCATAATAGCCGTATGACATCTGTGAAACTCGCTCTTATGCGTGCTTTCTCATTTTGCATATTTAATAAACTTGGGTCAAACAGAAATTACAGAACCACATCAGTGCACATACTATGTTTGATAATTCATTCGTTTGTTGGATATTGTTAGCTGTTTTAAACACATATTAGGTCATATCGCGGAGATTTAGCTAATTTTACCATGTGTTCATGGGCGAACTCACGTATTCAATTGCTCTTACGACTATGTGCTCATACCTACTTTCGGGAATCATCATGAAATTATTGCCGTACTTAACGAACAAACATGCCTAAGCTTATTGAATTAGAGAAAACAAAAACAATAATCAAAAGAGAAAAATTATATGTTCATGCACATGGGCATGTGAAATCACGTCCGCACACATAGCATCATTAACTTAGGAAGGGAAACAACGAAATATAAAGTTTGGTATGATATCATGTGAAAATAAAGAGCATGGTGTAATTAAAGAGAATGTCAAGTTTTGAATTTATATGCTGAAACGTAATGTTATAACCCACAAACGTTTTACTGTAACAGAACGTTTTTTTAAGATAGGTGGTACAGAAAATACACGTCGAATATCTTTTTAAAGATATTTCTTGTTATATTTGATCGAGAATGTAACCCGCCTCCCAGTTTCGATGAATGGATCAAGTTCCCCACGGGTACTACTTCCCCGTCCCCCCAATTTTTTTTCGTACCCAATTTGTTTCGTACCCACTTTTTCCGTACCCAAATTTTTGCTCGTACCAAAATATTTTTTCCCACCCATTTTTTTTTCCTACCCATTTTTTTCCGTAACCAAATCTTTTTTCCTACCCAAAATTTTCGTACCCACATACACAATTATGGTGATGTAGCTACACTTAAATAGATGCTTTAATATCAATCCTCTTCAAAAGCATCGTAACACTAGTACTGTCAGTACTTTGATTATCAACTTAACCCAATTATTAATTTCACGTAATCAGATAAAAGAAGTAGAAAGAAGTAGAGAAAAGTGTTCGTATCTTGCTTTAGACACTACAACAGCTTTTTTTACTAATCAGATATTATATAAATACAACATTTGGACTTGTCTTGACTTTTGTGCAGCACTTACTTTTCTTCTGGATAACTTGTTCGTTGAATTTAATGGTAAAATATTAAAACAAATTATTGGCGTTCCAATGGGTACTAAATGTGCGCCACTTATAGCTGATATTTTTATATTGTTATGAAAGTGATTTTTTGTTAGAATTATCGAAAACTAAAAAACTAGAGTTGATTTAACGTTTTAATTAACCTAACTTGTAGGTACATTGATGACATGCTTAATTTAGATAACCCACTCTTTGAATAATATATTCACAAAATCTACCCGAACGAATTAATCTTAAATAGATCGTGTCAATCCAATACAGATGCTGCGTATTTAGACTTACATGATAATATGATTAGGACAAGTTTATACGACAAACGGGACGACTGTAACTTTGAAATTGTGAATTTTCCGTTCCTAGATGGTAACATCCCTAAAGGTCCATCCTATGATATTTACATTTCGCAGTTGGTACGTTATGCCAGAGCATGTTCATGCATTAAATATGTTAATGATCGTAACCGTATATTAACGAAGACATTGCTAAAACAGGGGTTCTTGTATCATAACCTAAGAAGTAAATAAGCTACATTTCACTCAAAGTATGTTGATTTTATTGCCAAATATAATGTTTCTTTAAAATGGCATTTAACTAATGGAATTTCCCATCCATCATTTCATGGAGATGTTCTGAAGCGTATTCGCAAATTAAAATATCTTAAAGAAAATGTTTATATTAAAATTTTCAATTTAATTAACTCATTTTTATCAAAAGGATATGATGTACACGTACTTAAAATCACATGCTTGTTGGTTTTCGATTCACTTTATCCTTTTTCTCTTAAAATTAAGAATCATTAATGGAATAACCATTTTATATATTCGATTCTTAAATATTTAATTACCTAAGCTGGTTTTATTGGTAATTCAATTTTACAGTACCGCCCCTGTATTATTTTTATTTTTTATTTTACTGCACTGACCCTGGATTTTTTTGACGTCATCGTGTCATCGCTTTTCAATTACGTCATACGATACTCCTTTACTGTTCTCGGCTACATAGATTGTTTTTTGACGTCATCGATTCTATATTGCTTCATACGACACATTTCCCTTCTTTAATCTACATGCATAAGTCATTGGGTTTATAGCGTTCAATTGTTTTATATTTTCTCTCGGACCGACGTTTCTTGATTTATTTATTTTCAGCAGTCACATAAACAACCAAGCTATGTAATATGGATCTTTACACCCATTATTGCTGCTTCTTCCTGTATTTGTGCAATGCTGATCTGAAATATTAACTATATGATGCTATATTCTTAAATCTTTTTCTAAAAAGAAGGGATGTAGTTGACACTTGTTCGTAGTTTCATTTCATCGTTCCTCAAAAAGTTGCAAATCTGTTGCTCTGGTCTCTTTCCTACCATTGAGTAATTAAATGGTAATTAAATTGAATGCGTTTTTATTCATTTTTATTATTGTTTAATTTGAGTTGCAATGCTATGAGATTACATTTTATTTACAATTATATTTATCATGAATATTGCTTGGCCAAGTGTGAGGTTGAGCGCTCTAAAACCGGTTTAAACCCGCAATGCTTTGCATTGACCGTTCCAATGCGGTGACCAAGCTTTATTCTTATATGTGTTTATTTTGTTTTGTATTGTGCTGTTTTGTACTGTTTTGGCAATTGGTCACTTGCCTTAAATAAAGGACCAACTAATTGTATATAATGAGAATGCAATACTGCTCCAGCAGCTGGAGTTTCTCTTCTTTATATTGAGTAAATAAAAGCGAATAAAGCTTTATACCATTTACTTTATTACAATTACGTCGTCGTTTCATTGATATTTCATTACTTTAAACAATACATTACAATGTTATTAAATGTAATATCATGCCATGTCGTATTATGTCAGGTCATGTAATATGTGGTCGTTTACTAAAGTAATATGTACCTTAGGTCAAACATTATTCCATGTGATCATTATAAAAATGAGTATTGTCGTACAATACAATTTAAGAGCAATGTTAATAGCATTTCATAATGAACAAACTATAATAATCACAAATCTAGTGGAGAAAACTTATGTTCGTGTTATAATCTCCGATAACGACGACATACAACGCACTTGTTCCCACTAAAAAACATATTAGTAATGGTGACATGCTAAACATAAAAAGGTGACTGTTATAAAATCAACTTCTTTTTGAAACGTTTGAGGATTGTTCGTCATGTGGCTCCAAATTGTACGCATCAGTCGATCGTGTCAGTCCAGTAAATATCGAAACATGCGATAGTCTTACATGGTCTCAAGCATCTGCCTCGTCTATGAGGAACTCGGTGAATCTCTCAGGAATAACTCATAATGGGCGTCTTGTGTTACGGGATGAACGCTCTAAAGTAATAGGAGAAATACAGCCAGAGTCGATATGTCAATAAAAAAATCATAT
The DNA here is from genome assembly GCF_020536995.1 of Dreissena polymorpha. Taxonomy (NCBI): domain Eukaryota; kingdom Metazoa; phylum Mollusca; class Bivalvia; order Myida; family Dreissenidae; genus Dreissena; species Dreissena polymorpha. The sequence goes on from NC_068358.1 coordinate 131,425,177, forward strand.
ACATAAATAAGAATAACATGTGAAATGGCATGTTTAGTATAGTAAAGAAAACTTGGCTGAATAAGATTTTTCATTTATATAATATATATATCCTTCCGTATCTGATATTTGAAAACATTTTGTTACGGCAATATGTATAAGCGTGTACTTTTTACAATACAGTACTTAATTCAATGTGGTCACAAGATTATTTCTCTGCACAATTGCACGTTCTTCATTTCAAAATTGTCCCATTCAATGTACACCTTGTTTTAAGTAGCGAAACATCACACGTGAACGAACCCACTTTAATATACTATGTATTACTAAAATAATAAATGATATCAGATCTTAGACGTTGTTAACTTGACTGCTGTTTTTGTTAATAATATTTGTATCTATATACAAGTGTGTAAAACTCATTTGTAATGAGTTTAGTATACGTTCTCGTATGCGGTTGTTAATTGTACATGTATATGCATGTTCTTGTTGCACACTGTTACTAATGCTTTTATTTGCCAACTTTAAAAGAAGCTATTTAATGTGTCTGTTTTAAATTATTCTTTTGCAAAAGCGCACTGGCGCTCCGCCCTTAAATAAAGATTATCCTATACACTTTTTTATATTGAAACACTACACATGAACCGGTATATGGGAAAGTCCAGGATTATTGCTTGTGCGTAAAGTGTCGTATGAAATAAGAATGACAATATAACATCCTCGAAGCATCCATTCAATGACCAGTAGACCGGAAGCTGACCACCCTCACAACCTTGATATATTCAGTAGACAAGTAGAGGAATGGACTAGAAGAGGAGAGAGTGCGGAAGGAACCTCCAAGACCAAACAGGCGACAAGTCCGCACCCAGAACTTGAAACGTGAATTCAAGCAGCTGAGACGAAGGTACTATGCTAGTTCACCCACGTACACAGCTGAGAGATACAGCTCGGACACAGCTAACATCATTACTGAAAGCCGAAAACAGCAGAATAAAGACACGGGAACGGGCAAAGAAGAGGACAGCTTTCACAGCCAACCCATACAAGTTCGCAAGATCCCTTCTCGACAAAAAACGGTCAAGAAAGTTAGAAACTCCACTCAAGGAAGTAAAGAACTACCTTCATGTGACCCATTCTATATACGTGTAATTAACAAATGTAAATGTGCATTTTCCATAGCTTGAACACCTTTCATTTACCTAACGGTAATAGTCGCACGATATTAAGTTATTATTTAATCAATCCCCTTACTGTAAACTGTCTACACATGTTTAAATTTTCATCCATCCGTCTTTCATGTGCGATAATATCAGGAATAATCAAATTATTTAACCGGCATTATCACGTGTCTGGATAGCCATCGTAGTTGACTGCCGAAGGAAATGTTCAAGTCTGCAAGTGACTTGAACATTGTTCTTTCAATTTACCGCATGCTGTGATCGTTGTAAAATAATCGCTGCCGCTTATCAAAGGTCTGAATCCATAGATACGTTAGCATAACTTAAATTATGGCGTCAACAGAATTGTATATGTTTTGTTACTGGTTAACAGACCTTCTGTAGGAGAATTACCCTAACTTGTCAATGTCGTAGTTTTTTTCTACAGTTTGTTCCACATGTTAAGCATCCTTTAAACACAAATTTTCTTATGCTAAATACATCTTCTTTATTTCGACTATATCAGTAATGGTATTATATATGTGTTAAGTAAGAATGTTTAAAACAAGCATTAATTGTAATAAATAATTGTCTTATTGTTGTTTTATAAATAACTTTAAAGAGTTATCCTTCACAAAAATATGAATATTAATTAATTTCTAAAATGTAAATTTCACATATTAAACTGTCAAATTCAGTCGTCGATTTGTTTTTCTAGCCAGGAGCTTTTATACACGTTATTGTTTCCAATCTGAATGCTGTGTCTGAAACGAATAAACCGACGAAACGATATGGAAAAAGTGACTGTATATAAGAGATAAATCCTCGTCAGATAGTCATTTATGTAATGCAGTTGATTCAAATTTCTCTTGATCACATTCTGAATGACCATAGTTGTATAATACGATTTATAACCATATATCAGCAAAATCATTATTACCAAACGACAATTACTATACCTAATCAAATGAAGAAATTTCCAACTCTATTGAGAAAATCTGATAAAAACGAAGGAACGTTAGAGTACTTGCTTATTATATTAGTTATATTAGTACTGATGGATACGCCCAAAACGCAATTAAATCATTGATTAATTGAAATGGAAGCTTCTTCCGCCTAAACCCTCAACCTCCTTTTGTAAATATTTAAAAATCGTCGCTGCCAGTTCGAATGTTCACCATAGCAGCCACACGCTACAAATTATGCGACAGCCGATCTTGTTAATCGAGAAAATTTCTACACTTGTGTTAATCTTACATGGCCTAAAGCATTCGCCTTTTCTATCAGAATCTATTTGAATCCCCCGGGGGATTTCTCATAATTGGCTTCTAATATCGCCGGATAAACGCTCTTCAGTTATCTGGAAAAAACGGCGAAATTCCATATGACCGATGTATTGGTCACTGCATTGTATTGATTAGCATATGATTTTAAAGCATCTTCACTGTGATTGTTCAACAATTACAGTACATGTCACTGTATTTGAATTGGCGCTGCCAGAAAGTGTCGCGGTCTATTTGGAATGCGATTTTTATTTCGCCTTTAGAATGAGGAGTTGTTATTTTTGTAATTAGTTTGATAATTTTGGCCGAAATAACGGTTTAAAAAAGTAATACAATTTTTATAATGTGTACTCGGTCTTGTTTTCTTGTTTATTACATCATATCTTTTCTATAAATAGTTACACATTTACGTCACTAGTTGGATGCTCTTCGTATCCGCCGGGCCAACACAGTAATATCGGATCCGGTTCGATTTTTCATATCTGAAAAGAATCCGATAGCGCGACTAAATTAAAAAAAATCGCGTCTAAAATCAGTTAAAGAAAATGTAGATATATCAAATTAGGATGATGTGACAATTAATATGAAGAATTAATTAATAATTCATTGTATCTGCTTATCGAACACTTTTCTTTGTGAACAATTATTCGATTTTTTCAAAGAAGCAGTGTGCGGTATGTAATTAATTTACACGTGTTTTTTATTACACATAGAACACTTTATAGAACACTTTCCATCGATTTGCCATTAGTTTAAGTGTTGTTAAACACACTCCTTGAATGGAAACACTTTATTTTTACCAATAATGGGTCCCTCAGCCGATCTAAAAATTCGCACCTTTGCCCTTTTATTTAAGTTATACGTTTTTAAAGCTACGTTTCAGAAAGTGACAAATTGCGAGTTTGATCGACCATGGTATGGAGTAACAATGATTGTCAGATCTTTGAATCAAATGCATTTAAGTTAGCAAAGTTTATGACTATTTACGTTAACCGGAACTTGTTCAAATTGCGTGACGTCAATTGATTTGCAACGTCAAAATATGGTAAGGCGATTAGTCAGTCATACAAAATGCAGTCAATGAAAACGCTTAAAAAGCAAGCGCATACATAAATATTTTTAATGGAGATATTACATAAATAACTATTTGTAACATGTGATAAAACAGTGTATGTTATTATTTTGTTCAAGGAAACATGTTTAAGTAATTATATAACAATATGTATGTATATTCAATAAACGAAGCAAATAATAACAATTTCAATAGAACAACACTATGAAAACTCTCTAAATGGCGGTGCATTCGTTAGTTTTCGGTTTTAGGAAACTATCCGAAAGCTGTTTTAGGACGCACATTGTTGCAGCGAGTCCCAACGTACAAGAACTTTGGAAAACAAGAGCATGCACGTATGTGTTCAGAAATCGATGCTTAAATTGTTAAATTCTTAAAGTGTTTTCAATATAATTATTTGTTTGCGTTCTTCTTTTATTAATATATTATTGATACTGCTTTGTATTACTCTGAGATGACTTTACAAATACGCATTCATCTCGAAATGTTCAAAACTAACAAAAACAATAAATTTCATGCCGGACAATTGAACTATTTCAAATGTAAACGATTTTAAGCTGAATTCATGTAATTGGATAGAACATAATTTGTTGCTGTTTCCAGTAAATATAATATTTTGCCTCCGCCAGCCTTGTTTGGTGTGATTTCTATCGATTCTTGGATTTCATGCGGTGCCCAGTGGGACTTACTATATCAACACATTCTTTCAAGGGTATTATTGATACGCTTGTTGTATTTCTTTAGAATCTTCTAGGCTGTTGACTTAATGCATACAATGGAGACAAAATGTGTTATGAAAAGAAAGTCACCCATGTAAGATTTGACCATTCCATAATAGTGCTTTAAAAGCATGTACACGCATATACGGTTACTTGTATCGAACGTTCAATATCAAATTGCAATCGTTACAAATTATTAAATTATTTTCTTTAAAGACTGATTTAAAAATTAAATCCTGCATTATACAAACGCTCTACACATCATTTTGATCAACTTATCCCAATATTATTTAACGTAATCATAAAAAAACGTTTTTCTTGTGCTCATTTAACTGAAACCTTAAAAATTTTCATATTAGTAACTGCTCTTTGGTTGTATATTATCAAGTCCGTTATAAAGTCACTCACGGTTTCGTGGTCGCATTACTGGATAATATGACTACTTATCGGAGAATACGTATGCAAATGGATATATGGAGCTACACTGATTGGATATGTATTAAAGTGCCATTTTCGACTGACGCGTCTCATACCATGTTATTATATATAACTTTAAGTTGCATTCACATAAAGTCACTTACTTAACGATTATTATATCATGTATGCATTTATGTACGCTTAATTCTTCAGATTGTTTAAGTATCATGCCTTTACAAAACAGCAAAAGCTTGACGTATGTAGAGTTTATTGATTCGTTTTCTTATATACACATAAGCCTCGCTCTGGGGAAACGGGTCATAATGGATGTTCGTAAAGTGTCATCCCAGATACGCCTTTGCAGTCCGGCTAATCCGGGACGAAATTTACCTCTTTTATTAATTTTGTCGTTTTAAGGAAATCACTTCTAAACGAGAATCCTTTCTAGATGGTAGATAGATACCCTAACCACATGACATCTATAATTGTTTGAGAGTGAGTCAAAAAAATGCACATTAGATTCAGAAAGCCAATGCTCTGATATTCCGCATATGTCTATTTTACGTGTGCGGAGTAGGTTACACAGGTATGAGGAGCTGGACATTATACCAGTAGCATTCCACGTCATTATATTGATTCCCATGATTGAGTTAATCGATGGGACAGCACCGTACACACCTGAATCAAGCTCGGCCTTCCTGTACTGACTGCACATGCTTATCTAGGACAGCACCGTATATACCTGAATCAAGCTCGGCCTTCCTGTACTGACTGCACATGCTTATCTGGGACAGCACCGTATACACCTGAATCAAGCTCGGCCTTCCTGTACTGACTGCACATGCTTATCTGGGACAGCACCGTATACACCTGAATCAAGCTCGGCCTTTCTGTACTGACGGCACCTGCTTATCTGGGACAGCACCGTACACACCTGAATCAAGCTCGGCCTTCCTGTACTGACTGCACATGCTTATCTGGGACAGCACCGTACACACCTGAATCAAGCTCGGCCTTCCTGTACTGACTGCACATGCTTATCTGGGACAGCACCGTACACACCTGAATCAAGCTCGGCCTTCCCAGAGCGAGACTAAACAGTATCAATACAAACATGCAACACAATGTAAGACGATAAAAGTATCATTATGGCAACGAAATCAAAGGGAAACTTTTTAAAATTTATAAAAACTCTCTCTCTACTCCTGTTTAAATATCAAGACAGAATAGTTAAAGTAACATAAATACTTAAAATTTACGAATATATCGAAAAATATTTCGTTAAATAAAATAAACCCATAAAGAGCAGTGTTCCTTATACAGAGTGTAGGATCACATGACTTTGTGGGGTTCCCAATTAAACGTTAATGGATGTAAACACACCGGTAAGTGGTGCTGCTTTTTTTGAATTACTTTTGCAACATTTTTTTTAAAGAATTTCAACATGTGCATAAAAAAATTTCTGCTGCTTATGGCAATGTTAATGACATTAGAATTACTTATTTAATGAGCCTGTGTTCTGTTCAAAAACGTTCCTTGTTTACTGCACGGTTATGTTTCACGCAACGTGAAATTTCAGACGTATTTAATGATTTATTCTTATACCTAACGATATCGGTACAAACTGCAAGAAAAACGGTCTTTTATGCACTTGAGATCTGTGCAAATGTATTTCAATAACTTGAGATATTTGGAAAAAAAAGTTCTTAAAGGTGTGTGTACATTTTGTCCAGCCCGTGTGTTAACCCCCGTAAACCCCGTTCATTCTGCACGCTGTATAGCAATAGCCAAAATTTCAACGCAAGATGTGGTATGATAACATAGAATAAACGAAACACAAAATGATCGTTTTTATTTTTTGTGCGACAATGTATTCCCTGTTAAATTCTCGCCATGATATCCGAACATTAACGAGAACCTGGCTTCGGGCATCGTCGGAAGAATGACGTATACATGAGAAATACGTCGTTCTTCCAAAGGTGCCCGAAGCCATCTCGCGTTCGCTCGTGAATGTTCGGATATCGTGGCCGGAAATTCACATAGAATATATTGTGACACACACAACTAAAAATGTTACCAGACAACATCTGCCGTTGAAAATCTGGCTATTGCAATAAGAACCATTCATTTTTTTATGTGTAAACTTTATTTTTCAAAATATTTGTTGATTTTGAGTGTTTGTCTGCTTTTAAGCTTGAAAATACTCTTCTTTGTAACTAAAATTTTTGAAAATCGAGAGTATGTGAGCGATATGAAGCGTATTTTCACAATAGCAAAATATATAATTGCATGTTGAAAACATGGTTTGAGTAAATAATAGAAAATTCACTTTTATGCATTTAGCTTATAACAGTTACGTCGACGTTTGATTAATATATCATTACTATAAGCAATGCGATACAAGGTTATTAAATGTTATATCATTTTTTCATGTGATCATTATTACATTGATTATTGTCGTACAATTCAATTTAAAAACAGTGTTAATAGCATTTCATAATGAACAAACGATACTGATCACAAATCTACTTGAGAAATCTTACATTCGTATATGACGACGACGTACAACGCACTTGTTCTCACTTATAAAATAATTAGTATTGGTGACATGCTGAACATACAATTGTTGACTGTTACAGAATCAACCGTGTAAAAATACGGTTGTTAATTGTATATGCATGAGAATGATGTCTTAAAAAGTGTATATGGGGGTTGTATAAATAATATTTAATTAATCACATTTTAAAAGTAGTTGGTAGTGACGATCGCAATCCTTACTGAATTGATTCACTTTTTTAAGAGTCTCAAAAAACTTGTCATAACTTTATTACCGAAACATTAAGGACTTTTTTCAACCTTCTGACAACAACCAACTGCAGTAGATAGGAGTTGGGTGGTGTAGAGAGGTGGCTGTTGTTTTCAGATGGTTTTAGTAACAAGTGTTTAATTGACTAGTTTCTTATACATTATATTTATCATACCCTCGCATTGATATCTGCCTGATATAACGTTGCCTGATATATTTTTTTACATCATGGTCATCAGGAAATTCTTATATCAGTCAATGTTTGGAGTTACGTTGTATTTGCAATAAAGTCAACAATTTCTATCAACATGAATCAGGTTCAACAAAAAAACTATTTGATACCAAAAACGTACATATTTTATTTTAGTTTAAAGTCAAAAATCACAAAAAGGTTTATTTTTAAAAATCGCCACAGCACGCACTACAGAAGGTAAATGACGTCATCAATGCGACAATAAATCTTTTAATATCGATATAGTAATTGCACTCGCAGTGTTGCACAGAAAGTCAAGACACATGATAACTGTATTTTAATCCTCAACTATTTAAAGAAACGATTTAACACGCTTATGTCAATATTGACACCATCATCAAAATGTCAATTTCAATACACATCTCCAAAATGGCGTCTCCAAACTATTCGATGAAGTGTGTTCTTCGATCAAATTTGTCGCTGCAGTCCATTCCTGATCTCTAATTCAATACGTTTATAATTAAAGCGGATGAACTCTTCCCATTCGAAGTGCAAACAACTTTTTTTCTCTATACGATGTTTAAAATAAGCGATTATTCGTGTCGTCTTTTCGAACGCCGTTGATACATGTATGTCAACGTGTAAAAGTCGGATCAGCAAAATCAGCGGTGATCCGTACATTTTAATATAAAAAATGGATTGTTTTGCAGATTTTTAGGGAAATGTGGTATGATAAACAGAAAAACAGGTTACTGTCCCATCGTTTTGTTATATATCAGGCTCGGCACAAATTAAATAACGGCTCGGCAAGCCTCGCCGTTATATTATTCTAAGCCTCGCCTGATATATTACAAAACGATAAGACCGTAACCTGTATATATCTGTCTATATATTTATATATATCAATTACAGATGTAAATAAGTTAAACAGTTGTTAGACACTGTGAGCGAGTTGTATAGGAAAATGGGATACACTTAAGTCAACAATTTATAGATACCCGTTTAAAATTCATGTTTTGAAATGTTGAAATGGGGAGGGGTAGGAAGTCTTGTATAACATGGACTCGTGCATAGCATATATCTGCTAAGATAAGGGGATGTAACCCCAACTAAGAGGTAGTGCCCAACTAAGAGGTAGTGAATTAGTGAATTAATTTTAGCACAAACTGGAAAACGAGTTAGTAATTGTGATAAAACTTTACATCAGTACCAAATGAGCAGCTGCACAAATGGTATATGTTATATGCAGCGAGTGGAGCTCAAATCATGTTGTAATTTCAAAGAGTCTGATCAGAGGCTCCCTGACCTCTTTTAAGTCATGCAAGGTGTCGTGGTCTTAAATACGGACGAATGTGCGAATTAATATTGCACAGGACCCATTTTGGCATGACGCGGCTCATGTTCGTTTCAATTAGGTTAAGCATAACAGTGCAAGCATATATGTCAAATTAACTAATGCTTATGTGCACTTTTCATCGCTTGAGCATTTTTCAATTACCTAACGTTAATAGTCGCACGATATTAAGTTATTATTTAATAAATCCCCTTACTGTAAACTGTCTACACATGCTTAAATTTTAATTCATCCGTATTTCATGTGCGCTAATATCAGGAATAATCAAACTATTTAACCGCCATCATCACGTGTCTGGATAGCCAGCGTAGTTGACTGCCGAAGGAAATGTGAAAGTCTGCAAGTGGCTTGAACAGCGTTCTTTCAATGTACCGCATGCTGTGATCGTTGTAAAATAATCGCTGTCGATTATCAAATGTCTGAAACCATAGCTACGTTAGCATAACTTAAATTATGGCGTAAACCAAATTTTATATGTTCTGTAATTGGGTAACAGACCGTCTCCATGAGAATTACCCTAACTTGTCAATGTCGTAGTTTTCCTAGAGTTTGTTCCACATGTTTTGCATCCTTTAAACATTTTTGAATTTCTCATGTATCATTAATGGTATTATATATATGTTTATTTACAAAAATGTAAAACAAGCATTCATGGTAATGAATAATTGTCTTCTTGTTTGAAAAAAATAACTTTAAAGCGCCATCCTTCATAAAAAATATGAATATTATTTAATTTGTGAGATTCCAGTTTTACACATTCAACTGTCAATTCAGTCATCCATTTGTTTTTGCTAGCCATGAACTTAGAGTTGTTTTTCATACTATTGATGCCGATCTGAATTATGTTTTTGAAATGAACATACTGACGGAACAATATGCACAAAAACTTAATGTATAAAAGAAATAAATCCTCGTCAGCTAGTCATTTATGTAATTAGGTTGATTCAAATTTCTCGTGATCACAGTCTGAATGACCATAGTTGTATAAAACGATTTATAACCATATATCAGAATAATGCAGTATCAACAAACGACAATTACTATACCAAATCGAATGAAGAAATTTGCAACTCTATTGAGAACATCTGATTAAGACGAAGGAATGTTATAATACTTGCTTATTATATTAGTAATGATCGATACTCCCAAAACGCAATTAAATCATTGATTAATTGGTATGGGAGCTTCTTCTGCCCAAACCCTCAACCTCCGTTTGTAAATATTTGAAAATCGTTGTTTCAAGTTCGAATGTTCACCATAGAAGCCACACGCTACAAATTATGCGTCAGCCGATCTTGTTAATCGACTAAATGTCTACACTTGTGTTAATCTTACATGGCATCAAGCATTCGCCTTTGGATCTCTTTGAATCCTCCGGGGGATTTCTCACGATAGAGCGTCTCATATTGCTGGATAAACGCTCTTAAGTTATAAGGAAAAACGAGAAAAAAACCAATGTATTGGTCAAGGCATTGCATTTATTATGCATACAATTTTAAAGCACCTTAAACAATTACAGAACATGTCACTATAGTTGAATGGTCGCCGCCATAAAATGTGACGGTCTATTCGGAATGCGATTTTTTATTTCGCCTCTAGTGGGAGGAGTTCTTTATTGTGTAATTAGTTTTATAATTTTGGCCGAAATAACGGTTTAAAAAATTCCAAAATACAATTGTTGTAATGTGTACTAGGTCGTGATTTCTTTTTTATTATCGCACATCTTTTCCATAAATAATACCACATTTACGTCACTAGTTGGTTGCTATTCGTATCCGCCTGGTCAAAATAGCAATATCGGATATGGACCGATTGTTCATACCTGACAAAAATCCGATCGCGTGACTAAAACTTAACAAAATGGCATCCAAATTCAGTGTAAGACAATGTTGATGTATTATATTACCATTTTGTGACAATTCATATGTATGTTCATTGTATCTTCCTTTTGCAAACTTCTTTGTGAACAGTTATTCGATTTTCTCAAAGATGCCGTGTGTGGTATGTAATTTATTTACGCGTGTCTTTTATTGCAAATAGAACACTTTATAGAACAGCCATCGATTTGCCATTAGTTAAAGTGTTGTTAAACACACTCCTGGTATGGAAACTCTTAAGTTTTACCAATAATGTGTCACTCAGCAGATGCAAATAGCTTCCAGAATGTTCAGTTTCTTCGATTAGAAGATAGTAATGACCGCAAACACAATAAAGACACAAATATCCTTAAGCATCATTGATATATTTAATCATAAACTTGTTGTCGTTAAATAGCTTATTTTATTCAAATTGTTAGTGGTTTCTTAAAAACAATCGCGCCTTTCGTATTTATTAAGGAAAACTCTAAATAAGTTAAGTAATACGTGTTTAAAGCTACGACTTCTTGAACTGTGTTATAAAATGAGAAATTGCTGGTTTACGGTAATCGACCATGGTATGAAATGACAATGATTATCAAATCTTTGTATCACACGCTTTTAAGTAAACGAAGTTAATGCATATTTACGTTAATGTCATGCTACAACCGGAAATCGTTCAAATTGCGTCACGTCCTTTGACGTTGCAACGTCAAAATATGGTAAGGCGATTAGTAAGTCGAACAAAAAGCAGTAAATGAATACGCTTAAAAAGCAATATAATTGCGCATACATAAATATTTTAATGGTGATATTGCATAGAAACAATTTGTAGCATGTGATAAACAGTGAATGTTATTATTTTGTTTAAAGGGACAATGGTTAAGTAATTACATAATAGTATATATGTATAAACAATAAACAACGCAAATAATAACAATTCCACTAGAACAGCTCTATCAAAATACTATAAATTGTAGTGCATTCGTTATTTTCAGTTTCATAAATCTATTCAAAAGCTGTTTTAAGATGCACATTGCTGCAGCGTGTCCCGACGTACAATAACTTTGGACAACAAGATCATGCACGTATGCGTCATAAATTGATACTTAAATTATAATTGTTTTCTCTATAATTATCTGCGTTCTTCTTATATTAAGATATGATTGTTATTGCTTTGTTTTACTCTGAGATGACATATCACTTGCGCATTCATCTTTCGGAATGTTCAAAACTAACAAACACAAATATATGTTGTGCCGGATACTTGAAATATTTAAACTTAAAACGATTTTAATCTGACTAATCGGATAAAATATCATTTGTCGATGTTTCCAGTTGACATCTTTCTTTGCCTCCACCAGTCTTGTTTGGTGAGATCCTATCGATCTTGGATTTCATGCGGTGCCCATCGGGACTAACGATATCAACACATTTTTGGGAGGGTATTATTGATACTCTTTCTGTAATTCTTTAGAATCTTCTAGGCTGTTGACTTAATGCATACAATGGAGACAAAATGTGTTATGAAAAGAAAGTCATTCTTGTAAGATTAGACTATACAATGATAGTGCTTATAAAACATGTACACGCATATACAGTAACTTGTATCGAACGTTAAATATCAAATTGCAGTCGTTACAAATTATGAAATTGTTTTCTTTAAGAACTCATTTAAAAATCAAATCATGCAGTTAATATGCGCTTTACATATCTTGATAAACTTACCCCATTATAAATTTCGTTTGAAAAACGTTTTTCTTGTGCTTATTTGACTAAAACCTTCAAATTGAGATATGAGTTATTGCTGTTTGGTTGTATATTACCAAGTCCTTTATAAAGTCATGCACGGTATTTTGGTCTTAATACTGGGTAATATGACTACTTATCGGAGAATACGTATGCAAAGGTACATATAGAGCTACATGGATTGTATATGTATTAAAGTGCCATTTCCGATTGACGCGCTTCATATCATATCGTATAAAACGTTTAATTGTATTCACATAAAATCACTTATTTCACGATTATTATATCATGTATGTATTTATGTACGCTTAATTCTTCAGATTTGTTTTAAGTATCATGACTTACAAAGAAGCAAAAGCTTGACGAATGTAGAGTTTATTGATACGCATTGCCCAACTTATATACATACGAGCCTCGCTCTGGGAAAACAGGTTATATTGGGTGTGCGTGAAGTGTCATCCCAGATAAGCTTTTGCAGTCCGGCTTATCAGGGTGTAAACTTCCAACTTTTATGGAATTTTTCATTTTAAGGAAATCTATTTTAAACGAGAATCCAGTTTAGATGGGAAGTGTCGTACCTGAGTATCCTGTACTGACTGCACATGCTTATCTGGGACAGCACCGTATACACCTGAATCAAGCTCGGCCTTCCTGTACTGACTGCACATGCTTATCTGGGACAGCACCGTATACACCTGAATCAAGCTCGGCCTTCCTGTACTGACTTCACATGCTTATCTGGGACAGCACCGTATACACCTGAATCAAGCTCGGCCTTCCTGTACTGACTGCACATGCTTATCTGGGACAGCACCGTATACACCTGAATCAAGCTCGGCCTTCCTGTACTGACTGCACATGCTTATCTGGGACAGCACCGTATACACCTGAATCAAGCTCGGCCTTCCTGTACTGACTGCACATGCTTATCTGGGACAGCACCGTATACACCTGAATCAAGCTCGGCCTTCCTGTACTGACTGCACATGCTTATCTGGGACAGCACCGTATACACCTGAATCAAGCTCGGCCTTCCTGTACTGACTGCACATGCTTATCTGGGACAGCACCGTATACACCTGAATCAAGCTCGGCCTTCCTGTACTGACTGCACATGCTTATCTAGGACAGCACCGTAAACACCTGAATCAAGCTCGGCCTTCCTGTACTGACTGCACATGCTTATCTGGGACAGCACCGTATACAGCTGAATCAAGCTCGGCCTTCCTGTACTGACTGCACATGCTTATCTGGGACAGCACCGTATACACCTGAATCAAGCTCGGCCTTCCTGTACTGACTGCACATGCTTATCTGGGACAGCACCGTATACAGCTGAATCAAGCTCGGCCTTCCTGTACTGACTGCACATGCTTATCTGGGACAGCACCGTATACACCTGAATCAAGCTCGGCCTTCCTGTACTGACTGCACATGCTTATCTGGGACAGCACCGTACACACCTGAATCAAGCTCGGCCTTCCTGTACTGACTGCACATGCTTATCTGGGACAGCACCGTATACACCTGAATCAAGCTCGGCCTTCCTGTACTGACTGCACATGCTTATCTGGGACAGCACCGTATACACCTGAATCAAGCTCGGCCTTCCTGTACTGACTGCACATGCTTATCTGGGACAGCACCGTACACACCTGAATCAAGCTCGGCCTTCCTGTACTGACTGCACATGCTTATCTGGGACAGCACCGTATACACCTGAATCAAGCTCGGCCTTCCTGTACTGACTGCACATGCTTATCTGGGACAGCACCGTACACACCTGAATCAAGCTCGGCCTTCCTGTACTGACTGCACATGCTTATCTGGGACAGCACCGTATACAGCTGAATCAAGCTCGGCCTTCCTGTACTGACTGCACATGCTTATCTGGGACAGCACCGTACACACCTGAATCAAGCTCGGCCTTCCTGTACTGACTGCACATGCTTATCTGGGACAGCACCGTATACACCTGAATCAAGCTCGGCCTTCCTGTACTGACTGCACATGCTTATCTGGGACAGCACCGTATACACCTGAATCAAGCTCGGCCTTCCTGTACTGACTGCACATGCTTATCTGGGACAGCACCGTATACACCTGAATCAAGCTCGGCCTTCCTGTACTGACTGCACATGCTTATCTGGGACAGCACCGTATACAGCTGAATCAAGCTCGGCCTTCCTGTACTGACTGCACATGCTTATCTGGGACAGCACCGTATACAGCTGAATCAAGCTCGGCCTTCCTGTACTGACTGCACATGCTTATCTGGGACAGCACCGTATACACCTGAATCAAGCTCGGCCTTCCTGTACTGACTGCACATGCTTATCTGGGACAGCACCGTATACAGCTGAATCAAGCTCGGCCTTCCTGTACTGACTGCACATGCTTATCTGGGACAGCACCGTATACACCTGAATCAAGCTCGGCCTTCCTGTACTGACTGCACATGCTGATCTGGGACAGCACCGTATACACCTGAATCAAGCTCGGCCTTCCTGTACTGACTGCACATGCTTATCTGGGACAGCACCGTATACACCTGAATCAAGCTCGACCTTCCTGTACTGACTGCACATGCTTATCTGGGACAGCACCGTATACACCTGAATCAAGCTCGACCTTCCTGTACTGACTGCACATGCTTATCTGGGACAGCACCGTATACACCTGAATCAAGCTCGGCCTTCCTGTACTGACTGCACATGCTTATCTGGGACAGCACCGTATACACCTGAATCAAGCTCGGCCTTCCTGTACTGACTGCACATGCTTATCTGGGACAGCACCGTATACACCTGAATCAAGCTCGGCCTTCCTGTACTGACTGCACATGCTTATCTGGGACAGCACCGTATACAGCTGAATCAAGCTCGGCCTTCCTGTACTGACTGCACATGCTGATCTGGGACAGCACCGTATACACCTGAATCAAGCTCGGCCTTCCTGTACTGACTGCACATGCTGATCTGGGACAGCACCGTATACAGCTGAATCAAGCTCGGCCTTCCTGTACTGACTGCACATGCTTATCTGGGACAGCACCGTATACAGCTGAATCAAGCTCGGCCTTCCTGTACTGACTGCACATGTTTATCTGGGACAGCACCGTATACACCTGAATCAAGCTCGGCCTTCCTGTACTGACTGCACATGCTTATCTGGGACAGCACCGTATACAGCTGAATCAAGCTCGGCCTTCCTGTACTGACTGCACATGCTTATCTGGGACAGCACCGTATACACCTGAATCAAGCTCGGCCTTCCTGTACTGACTGCACATGCTTATCTGGGACAGCACCGTATACAGCTGAATCAAGCTCGGCCTTCCTGTACTGACTGCACATGCTTATCTGGGACAGCACCGTATACACCTGAATCAAGCTCGGCCTTCCTGTACTGACTGCACATGCTTATCTGGGACAGCACCGTATACACCTGAATCAAGCTCGGCCTTCCTGAATGAACTGCACATGCTGATCTGGGACAGCACCGTATACAGCTGAATCAAGCTCGGCCTTCCTGTACTGACTGCACATGCTTATCTGGGACAGCACCGTATACACCTGAATCAAGCTCGGCCTTCCTGTACTGACTGCACATGCTTATCTGGGACAGCACCGTACACACCTGAATCAAGCTCGGCCTTCCTGTACTGACTGCACATGCTTATCTGGGACAGCACCGTATACACCTGAATCAAGCTCGGCCTTCCTGTACTGACTGCACATGCTTATCTGGGACAGCACCGTATACACCTGAATCAAGCTCGGCCTTCCTGTACTGACTGCACATGCTTATCTGGGACAGCACCGTATACACCTGAATCAAGCTCGGCCTTCCTGTACTGACTGCACATGCTTATCTGGGACAGCACCGTATACAGCTGAATCAAGCTCGGCCTTCCTGTACTGACTGCACATGCTTATCTGGGACAGCACCGTATACAGCTGAATCAAGCTCGGCCTTCCTGTACTGACTGCACATGCTTATCTGGGACAGCACCGTATACACCTGAATCAAGCTCGGCCTTCCTGTACTGACTGCACATGCTTATCTGGGACAGCACCGTATACAGCTGAATCAAGCTCGGCCTTCCTGTACTGACTGCACATGCTTATCTGGGACAGCACCGTATACACCTGAATCAAGCTCGGCCTTCCTGTACTGACTGCACATGCTGATCTGGGACAGCACCGTATACACCTGAATCAAGCTCGGCCTTCCTGTACTGACTGCACATGCTTATCTGGGACAGCACCGTATACACCTGAATCAAGCTCGACCTTCCTGTACTGACTGCACATGCTTATCTGGGACAGCACCGTATACACCTGAATCAAGCTCGACCTTCCTGTACTGACTGCACATGCTTATCTGGGACAGCACCGTATACACCTGAATCAAGCTCGGCCTTCCTGTACTGACTGCACATGCTTATCTGGGACAGCACCGTATACACCTGAATCAAGCTCGGCCTTCCTGTACTGACTGCACATGCTTATCTGGGACAGCACCGTATACACCTGAATCAAGCTCGGCCTTCCTGTACTGACTGCACATGCTTATCTGGGACAGCACCGTATACAGCTGAATCAAGCTCGGCCTTCCTGTACTGACTGCACATGCTGATCTGGGACAGCACCGTATACACCTGAATCAAGCTCGGCCTTCCTGTACTGACTGCACATGCTGATCTGGGACAGCACCGTATACAGCTGAATCAAGCTCGGCCTTCCTGTACTGACTGCACATGCTTATCTGGGACAGCACCGTATACAGCTGAATCAAGCTCGGCCTTCCTGTACTGACTGCACATGTTTATCTGGGACAGCACCGTATACACCTGAATCAAGCTCGGCCTTCCTGTACTGACTGCACATGCTTATCTGGGACAGCACCGTATACAGCTGAATCAAGCTCGGCCTTCCTGTACTGACTGCACATGCTTATCTGGGACAGCACCGTATACACCTGAATCAAGCTCGGCCTTCCTGTACTGACTGCACATGCTTATCTGGGACAGCACCGTATACAGCTGAATCAAGCTCGGCCTTCCTGTACTGACTGCACATGCTTATCTGGGACAGCACCGTATACACCTGAATCAAGCTCGGCCTTCCTGTACTGACTGCACATGCTTATCTGGGACAGCACCGTATACACCTGAATCAAGCTCGGCCTTCCTGAATGAACTGCACATGCTGATCTGGGACAGCACCGTATACAGCTGAATCAAGCTCGGCCTTCCTGTACTGACTGCACATGCTTATCTGGGACAGCACCGTATACACCTGAATCAAGCTCGGCCTTCCTGTACTGATTGCACATGCTTATCTGGGACAGCACCGTATACACCTGAATCAAGCTCGGCCTTCCTGTACTGACTGCACATGCTGATCTGGGACAGCACCGTATACACCTGAATCAAGCTCGGCCTTCCTGTACTGACTGCACATGCTTATCTGGGACAGCACCGTATACACCTGAATCAAGCTCGACCTTCCTGTACTGACTGCACATGCTTATCTGGGACAGCACCGTATACACCTGAATCAAGCTCGACCTTCCTGTACTGACTGCACATGCTTATCTGGGACAGCACCGTATACACCTGAATCAAGCTCGGCCTTCCTGTACTGACTGCACATGCTTATCTGGGACAGCACCGTATACACCTGAATCAAGCTCGGCCTTCCTGTACTGACTGCACATGCTTATCTGGGACAGCACCGTATACACCTGAATCAAGCTCGGCCTTCCTGTACTGACTGCACATGCTTATCTGGGACAGCACCGTATACAGCTGAATCAAGCTCGGCCTTCCTGTACTGACTGCACATGCTGATCTGGGACAGCACCGTATACACCTGAATCAAGCTCGGCCTTCCTGTACTGACTGCACATGCTGATCTGGGACAGCACCGTATACAGCTGAATCAAGCTCGGCCTTCCTGTACTGACTGCACATGCTTATCTGGGACAGCACCGTATACAGCTGAATCAAGCTCGGCCTTCCTGTACTGACTGCACATGTTTATCTGGGACAGCACCGTATACACCTGAATCAAGCTCGGCCTTCCTGTACTGACTGCACATGCTTATCTGGGACAGCACCGTATACAGCTGAATCAAGCTCGGCCTTCCTGTACTGACTGCACATGCTTATCTGGGACAGCACCGTATACACCTGAATCAAGCTCGGCCTTCCTGTACTGACTGCACATGCTTATCTGGGACAGCACCGTATACAGCTGAATCAAGCTCGGCCTTCCTGTACTGACTGCACATGCTTATCTGGGACAGCACCGTATACACCTGAATCAAGCTCGGCCTTCCTGTACTGACTGCACATGCTTATCTGGGACAGCACCGTATACACCTGAATCAAGCTCGGCCTTCCTGAATGAACTGCACATGCTGATCTGGGACAGCACCGTATACAGCTGAATCAAGCTCGGCCTTCCTGTACTGACTGCACATGCTTATCTGGGACAGCACCGTATACACCTGAATCAAGCTCGGCCTTCCTGTACTGATTGCACATGCTTATCTGGGACAGCACCGTATACACCTGAATCAAGCTCGGCCTTCCTGTACTAATTGCACATGCTTATCTGGGACAGCACCGTATACACCTGAATCAAGCTCGGCCTTCCTATACTGACTGCACATGCTTATCTAGGACAGCACCGTATACACCTGAATCAAGCTCGGCCTTCCTATACTGACTGCACATGCTTATCTGGGACAGCACCGTACACACCTGAATCAAGCTCGGCCTTCCTGTACTGACTGCATAGCTTATCTGTGACAGCACCGTATACACCTGAATCAAGCTCGGCCTTCCTGTACTGACTGCACATGCTTATCTGGGACAGCACCGTATACACCTGAATCAAGCTCGGCCTTCCTGTACTGACTGCACATGCTTATCTGGGACAGCACCGTATACACCTGAATCAAGCTTGGCCTTCCTGTACTGACTGCACATGCTTATCTGGGACAGCACCGTATACACCTGAATCAAGCTCGGCCTTCCTGTACTGACTGCACATGCTTATCTAGGACAGCACCGTATATACCTGAATCAAGCTCGGCCTTCCTGTACTGACTGCACATGCTTATCTGGGACAGCACCGTACACACCTGAATCAAGCTCGGCCTTCCTGTACTAATTGCACATGCTTATCTGGGACAGCACCGTATACAGCTGAATCAAGCTCGGCCTTCCTGTACTGACTGCACATGCTTATCTGGGACAGCACCGTATACACCTGAATCAAGCTCGGCCTTCCTGTACTGACTGCACATGCTTATCTGGGACAGCACCGTATACACCTGAATCAAGCTCGGCCTTCCTGAATGAACTGCACATGCTGATCTGGGACAGCACCGTATACAGCTGAATCAAGCTCGGCCTTCCTGTACTGACTGCACATGCTTATCTGGGACAACACCGTATACACCTGAATCAAGCTCGGCCTTCCTGTACTGACTGCACATGCTTATCTGGGACAGCACCGTATACACCTGAATCAAGCTCGGCCTTCCTGTACTGACTGCACATGCTTATCTGGGACAGCACCGTATACACCTGAATCAAGCTCGGCCTTCCTGTACTGACTGCACATGCTTATCTGGGACAGCACCGTATACACCTAAATCAAGCTCGGCCTTCCTGAATGAACTGCACATGCTGATCTGGGACAGCACCGTATACAGCTGAATCAAGCTCGGCCTTCCTGTACTGACTGCACATGCTTATCTGGGACAACACCGTATACACCTGAATCAAGCTCGGCCTTCCTGTACTGACTGCACATGCTTATCTGGGACAGCACCGTATACACCTGAATCAAGCTCGGCCTTCCTGTACTGACTGCACATGCTTATCTGGGACAGCACCGTATACACCTGAATCAAGCTCGGCCTTCCTGTACTGACTGCACATGCTTATCTGGGACAGCACCGTATACACCTGAATCAAGCTCGGCCTTCCTGTACTGACTGCACATGCTTATCTGGGACAGCACCGTATACACCTGAATCAAGCTCGGCCTTCCTGTACTGACTTCACATGCTTATCTGGGACAGCACCGTACACACCTGAATCAAGCTCGGCCTTCCTGTACTGACTGCACATGCTTATCTGGGACAGCACCGTACACACCTGAATCAAGCTCGGCATTTCCTGTACTGACTGCACATGCTTATCTGAGACAGCACCGTACACATCTGAATCAAGCTCGGCCTTCCAAGAGCGAGACTCAACAGTATCATCACAAACATGCAACACAATGTAAGACGATAAAAGTATCATTATGGCAACGGAATTAAAGGGAAACTTTTTAAAGTTCATAAATGCTCTCTCAAGTTTGGTTTGTATCAAGACGGAATATAAAATTATGTAAATACTCTCAAATGTAAGGTTTGAAATTCGCGAGTATGTTTGCGTAATGAAGCGTGACTTCACAAAAGTAAAAGTATATCATAACAGAGAGCGGAAAACTGTTTATGTAACTAATAGAGAACAAAGCTGTATGCATGCAGTATAAATCGGTTACGTCCACGTTTAATGATACTAATCAGTATACCATTTAATCTAATATGTCTGTGAAAGTAAGCGAATAGCATCTTTAAGTGAAACATTGCAGAAGGCTATTCAGTATCTTTTCCAACGTGTATTTGGTCGAATGAAATTATGACTGATTTCAAACGTTGTCTCCAAATATAATTGAATATGTATAATTCAACGGATTGATATATCATAACTATAAACAATATTATACAATGTTATTAAATGTCGTATCATTTTATGTAATGGCCAATCATGTCATGCCTTATCAGGTCGCTTACTGTAGTTATTTGTCTCTTAATTTGAACGTTATTTCTTGTGATCATTATTCAAATAATTATTGTCGTATAATACAATTAAATAGTATTATTCATAATTTTACATAATAAACAAACGATAATGATTACAAATCTACTTGAGGAGTCTTATCTGTATTATCCCCGAAAACAACTACGTACAACGCACTTGTACTTGCTCATAAAATAGTATTGATTACTTGCTAAACATGATTTACTGTTACACGATCAACATTGGTTCGCAAATATTTGCGGATTGTTCGTCATGCAGCTTATGCAAGTCGATCGTGTCAATCAAGAAAATATGTAAACTTTTGTTAGTCTTACATGAACTCAAGCATTTGCCTTTTCTATGAGTAACGCATTGAATCTCAGGAATAACTCATAATTGGCGTCTTGTGTCACGGGAAGAACGCACTTAAGTTACAGAGGATACGGCAATGATCGATATGGTCAATACAACGATCACATTCCTAATTCCTAATAAAAACTATAATTTAGTAAAAACAGGGCGGATGAAGTTTGTTTGAGCATGTTTCGATATAAATCAGTAGGATTTTGATTACATATTTAAAAATTATGTTTAAAAAATAACGTGCCTTTTTCGTGTGGTTATATGAAGATTTCGTTGCAAAATTGCATGTTGTTCAGTTACTAAAACGTTCCATCTAATATACACCTTGTTGCAAGTAGCGCATATTGACACGTTTATTAATTCACTTCTATGTATTATGAATTACTAAAAATAGTAAATAACATCAGTTCTCAGATGTTGTACACAGGATTGTTATGGGTTGTTTTCATTTTATTTGTATAAATATACATTAATACATGAGTGTAAGCATTTAAAAGCTTTTCGTAAAGAACATGGTATACGACCTCGTATTAGGTTACTTTTAGTGTATATATTGTTACAGACGTTTGCTGTTGATTTTATTTGTCCAGAGGAATAGAACCAGGATACTACCAGGATATACTTTTTTCGTTAATGTTGACGAAAACACACGCTCAATGTGATAAGCCATTTATGTCTGAATTATGCAGTTAATAATCCATTGAGTAATGCATAGAGAAACACTTGCAAATGGGCATCAAACCGGTCGAATGAAGAGTCCGAATTATGCTGTGGATCATGCAGCCGAAATGGAGGCCTACTATAATGCTGAGCAGAAGCACTTTTCCTCAAGTCATGTGCTGGTAAGAAGTACTGCTCGGGGGTGGGGGCGATGCCCATATCAAGCAACAGAACGACATCAAGTCCATGCAGTTAACAATACAGCCATTACAAAACGAGTTTTAAAAGTGGAACGACAAATGAAAAGTACCCCGAAGTCTGCTACATATCTCTGGAGCATTTGGGTAATTACGTTGACTTCAAACGGTGCTGCCCGGGCTACAGAGTTCCTGTTGCAAGTTTAGAGGGTCTTCAGATGGTTGGTGTCTACGCAATTCGTACTAGGTGGTGGACGTTTCTCCTAGGGCCTTTTGGTGACGAATTGCTAGAGGATCATTGAAGCCAAAAGCTTCATTAAAGGCAACGGTTCCCTGTTTGTCGCATTGTAAATATTCGTGGCGATGTGATTACTTTGTAATTTTCTTATCAAAAGGCAAGCAGCCTGAGGAAAATCATTTAATGATTTTGTTATTTTTGTAATTGGCCTTCCGAGGGTTTCGGCATTGTGAGGCCGCGACCATAGCGCTCGGTGGCGGCCTCAGGAAGTCGGCCGGCTCGCGCTACATAATTTGGTGGCAGCGATGGGATAGGTTATATAAACCTATCGACAGTTCTATCCTGTAAGCCCAGGCCTTAAAATGGCTGACGGTAAGGAAACAATTCTTTTCAAATAATTTGAAGCGATGAGGCGGGAAAATGAAGCCCTGGCTGCAAAATGTAACACGTTAGCTTCAGAGAGGATACTTGAGTTATTAACGCGTGCGGACTGGCTTGTGTACTCCTGTTTGTGAAAGAGAATCGCCTTTTACTCGATCAAAGTCAAATTATTTTGAAGGAAACGTCGCATTGAATAAGACTCCATCGAAACCTTCAAGTATTGTCATGGCAGCCACATATGACGGTAAATCATCGTGGTATGATTATAAAGCGCACTTTGAAACATGCGTTGAGATTAATCAATGGGACTTCAACGACAAGTTATTGTATTTGGTGGTGTCGTTGCGTGGTCAAGCGCAAGGGGTGTTGGGAAACATTGCACAAAATGCCCGAGATAATGACGCCCAGTTGCAACCGTTGGAAGAGCGCTTTGCAACTCCTAACCAAACAGAACTGTACATGGTGCAGTTACGTGATCGCAGGCAGAAAACATCTGAGACGCTGGGATAGCTGGGGCAAGATATTCGAAGGTTCACAAACCTGGCAAACCCCTCTGCACCAGCAGATCTGAAAGAACCATCGGCCAAAGAGCAGTTTCTTGATGCTCTTCATAGTGCGGACATGAGACTACGCATCAAACAGGCTCGACCAGTCAGCTTCAATCATGCCATCAGGCACGCTGTGGAGCTTGAAGCCTTTAATAGAGCGGAAAGGGCGAAGTCCGACGAATATATTGCTGCAGTATCTACAGTTGTCGATACATCAACGAAGCAGATTTATCAGCTTCAAAAGATGGTAGATATGCTCAAAAAACGGTTTGACCTGTTCATGAGTGCCGCGGATACTTCAAAGCCTAGATATGGTTTAGGGTCGATGATCATGGGACGACGTTGTTTTACCTGCGGCTCAAAGTTTCATTTATGAGGCAGGGTCCTGTTAGTAGACATGGGCCTCGCGATAAAGAAAGGACGACTTCAGAAATGCCGAGAGTCTTTGACGTAAACGTCATTTTGCGGGAAAGGCCTTCATTGAAGCCTTTATATGTTGCTGGTACAGCATTATTTGATCGTCATGTTTCCCCATCGGCCTATGCAGAATGTTGCTGTTCCTCGTCAAAACAGATTAAGATGCTGGGGATGATGGTCGAAAGACTTGAGCAAAGATTGAATGAGCTTATGAGAAATTCTGGGTATTCAAGCCCTGTGTATAGGCATATACGAGGTGAAATGAACAATATCAACGATGCTGTGTGGTTTACAGAAGCACCTAAAAAGTCAATGTCCTCATTATCGGCGAGGGAAAAAAAACGTCAGAAAATATCGACTTTAACGATGCCAGTAGAGCTTCAAAAAGATGCTCTTGGAGGCATTCGTGTTCTCCGTGAAAGCCAGATGTTGGCAAATATGGGTGCATCAGTACTGTTTGGGCAATCGGTCACTTGCCTTAAATAAAGGACCAACTAATTGTTTTTAATGAAAATTCAATACTGCTCCAGCAGCTGGAGTTTCACTTCTTTATATTGATTACTTTGTAATTTTCTTATCAAAAGGCAATCAGCCTGAGGAAAATAATTTAATGATTTTGTTATTTTGTAATTGGCTTTCCGAGGATTTCGGAAGGCACATCGGCATTGTGAGGCCGTGACCAAAGCGCTCGGTGGCGGCCACAGGCCGACTCGCGCTACAATGTCAACAAAGACCTACAGTTACCACCAATTAATTTATCGATAGAAAATCATACAGAGAGGAAACTTGAGGAAAATATGTTTAAGCTGTTTTACCTGTGTTCGATCTGGTGCGTATTGTATGAGTCCATACTAACAACCCTAACATTATTGAATGATTTACAGCATGTTTGTGTTCAATAAGCGTTCTTAACCTGAAAATTTACATTTGCAATGTGTAAACAACGTGCTTACCGTGACAAAAGCCATCAAGGAAAACTTAGAACCCTTTATAAACTTGGTACTTATTAATTTTAAACGCCTCCATATATCTACGCTTGGTCTGGTTTCAAGATCATGAAGATTCTTCGTTCGGAAGTAATTCGGAGTTGATAAGATATGATCGTGTAAAGTCAGACATTCCCATACGAGCTACATACGGGAAGAATATTGGTCGGTCACGTGATACGGATGATGACAGTGTAATTGGCGATAACAAGTTTAGGTTGATAATATTTTTATATTAAAGAAATATAACGTTAAATGCCGTGTATGTTTCGGTTTATGTAATCCAATATTCAATACACATTTTCTTATAGCGGAGCAGTTCCATGTATAATTACTATAAAAGTATGTAACCATAGCTATAATTGATTACGATATCATATACATGAAGAAGAATTCATAATCAAAACAAAACAGAAGTGAATTTGTCGTTCATGTGCGTCATAAAATTTCAATATAAAGAAGTGAAACTCCAGCTGCTGGAGCAGTATTGAATTTTCATTAAAAACAATTAGTTGGTCCTTTATTTAAGGCAAGTGACCGATTGCCCAAACAGTACAATACAGCACAATACAGCACAATACAAACTAACATAAACACAAAATATGAATAAAGCTGGGGTCACCGCCTTGGAACGGTCAATGCAAAGCATTGGGGGTTTAAACCTGGTTATAGAGCGCTCAACCTCACACTTGGCCCAGCAATATTCATAATACATTTAAGTGTAAATAAAATTTAACTTCATAGCATTGTAACTCAAATTAAACAATAATGAAAGGGAATTAAAACGCATTCAATTTAATTACTATTTAATTACTCAATTGCATTGAAGATACAAGAGTATCAGAATTACAAATTTTTGACGAACGATCAAATAAAATTATTAACAATTGTCAACTACATTCCTTCTTTATAGAAAAGATTTGAGAATATAGAATCATATAGTTAATATCTCAGATAATCATCGCGCAAATACAGGAAGAAGCAGCAATAATGGGTGTAAAAATTCCATATTACATAGCTTGGTTGTTTATGTGACTGCTAAACAAATTAAAAATAATTAAATCAAACAAAAAACACCTATCAGAGAGAAAATATAAATAAAATGGAACGTAATAAACCCAATGACCTATGCATGTAGATTACAACTGGGTAAGTCGGTCGGATGACGTCACAAAAATCCATAATGACATAATGACGTGAACAAATTCCAAGGGCAGTACTAAATAAAAATATTAATGGGGCTGTGCTACTAATAAAACAAGTTTAGGTGATTTAATATTTAGAAGCAAATGAATAAAAATGGTAATTCCATTAAAGCGTCATTATTGGAATCAAACAGTATATAGGTGTTTTGACAACTGAAGACAGAAATGATTTGATGTACGATTTGAGTCCAAATGTAGTTTACATGCAGATTTGTTCATACGACACAATGACACAATTTTATTCAACAGTGAACAATGCCTATAGTGTAGTATTCATGCAGATTTGTTCATACGACACAATGACGCAATTTTATTCAACCACTTGGATTAAATGATAATATTCTAAACGTTGGAACAATTTCTAAAAATAAATCGATTAATTCATTTTCTCTGTTTAGTAAACGTCTAAGAAATAAACGTTCACATGGCATTAGGAAAAATGGTAACTTAAGGCGTAAATTTAAACGTCTGCTTTCTTTAAATGATTGCTACACAGTATTACAAAATGGGGGTAAACATAAATTACTAAGTGCACTTTGCTCTCTTTCTGTTTCTTCGTTGGCGCATATTGATAAGGAATGTAAACTTATTTTACTTCAATCTGACCCTCTATATGATTGTGCTTGTATTATTGAATCTTTCACTGACTTCTATCTTGAACCTTTTATTGAAAATGTACTTAACAAAACTAGAAATCGTATCAAAATTGAGTTTTGTAACAAAGGTCTTAAGATTTAATTGACCTTCCTAAAATATTCAATGATAAAAATGTACGTCGGTTGATTCCCCCTTATTTCCGCAATACTGAATCACCACTTATTTGCTAAAAATATAGTAAACCTGTAAGAAGTATCGTTTTTAATTATAATTCTATTTCCACAGATATAAATGAAATAAGAAATTGTCCTACATTATGTGACTGTACTAGTTCTAAATATATATATGGTCCAGTTGGACATATTATTACTGGGGACCTTAATTTCATTCAAAATAAAAACCTTAGAAATTTGCTACGCAGAGGCCCTAAGTACAGACTGCCTATTCCTGTTGATTTTGATGACTGCATTAAGAATATCGTAACATCCTTACATGATTATTGCACTAAATGGTGCAGGAAGGAAAATGCTGAAATTACTGCACTCAATGATTGGAAAAAAAAATTTTTTAGTATGGCCACGAATAAAATATGTTTTTATGATACACATCCTTTGGCCCTACCACATTCACCTAAATTTAATAAACAAAATCTCTGTAAATTGCTTGAAGACTTAAAATCTAAATTCGTCTTAGTTCCTGCTGATAAGGCTGCTAATAATGTTATCATAATATGACGAGTGTTTTATGTTCAAACTATTTCACAAGAACTTTCACAAACTACATCATATTGTGAGTACAATAAGCAACCTAATGCAATTATTACCGACCATTTTGCCCAATGCATAAAGTTAAATGTAATAGTCAATATTACTGACAAGAAATTGCCATCACTTTACTGGATACCTAAATTACATAAGACGCCATATAAAAGTCGTTTTATCGCTAATTCAGTGTCTTGCACCACCAAACAATTATCAGTGTATCTTACATCTGCATTGAGTGCTATCAGATATCATATAGCTAAATTTTGTAATAAAGTTTATGAAAATAGTAATATTAACCTATTTTGGTCAATAAAAAACACCTTAGAAGTTATTGATAAAATTGAAAATAAAAAATATAAGGTGTCACAGGTAAGTACTTATGATTTTTCGACACTATATACAACGCTTCCTCACGCTTTAATAAAATCCAAACTTGTTTCTTTGATTGAAAAAACTTTTGCTAGAGAGAAATGTTTGTATCTAGCTTTAAACACTAAAACAGCTTTTTTTACTAATCAGATATTAGATAATTACATCATTTGGACTGGTCTTGACTTTTGTGCAGCACTTACTTTTCTTTTGGATAACTTGTTTGTTGAATTTAATGGTAAAATATTTAAACAAATTATTGGCGTTCCTATGGGTACTAATTGTGCGCCACTTATAGCTGACCTTTTTTTATGTTGTTATGAAAGCGAATTTATGTTAGAATTATCTAAAACTAAGCAAGTAGATTTGATTAATTGTTTTAACCTTACTAGTAGGTACATTGATGACATACTTAATTTAGATAATCCATTATTTGAACAATATATTCACAAAATCTACCCAAAATAACTAGTCTTAAATAGATCGTGTATATCCAATACAGACGCTGCGTATTTAGACTTACATTTAACTATTAATAATAATTGGATCAAAACTAGTTTATACGACAAACGGGACGATTTTAACTTTGAAATTGTGAATTTTCCGTTTCTAGATGGCAACATCCCTAAAGGACCTTCCTATGGTATTACATTTCGCAGTTAGTACGTTATGCCAGAGCATGTTCGTGTATTAAAGATTTTAATGATCGTAATCTATTATTAACTAAAAAAATGCTAAAACAAGGCTTTTTGTATCATAACCTA
Organism: Dreissena polymorpha; assembly: GCF_020536995.1. Taxonomy (NCBI): domain Eukaryota; kingdom Metazoa; phylum Mollusca; class Bivalvia; order Myida; family Dreissenidae; genus Dreissena; species Dreissena polymorpha. The sequence continues at coordinate 131,454,126 of NC_068358.1, forward strand.
AGAAATAAATTTGCTAGATTTTACTCTAAGTATGGTGATTTAATTTCAAAATATAATGTTTCTTTAAAATGGCATTTAAATAATGGAATCTCCCATCCATCATTTTACGGAGATGTTTTGAAGCGTGTCCGCAAATTAAAATATGTTAAACCAAATGTTTATATTAAACTTTTCAATTTAATTAACTTGTTTTTATCAAAAGGATACGATGCTTATGTACTTAAAAACACGTGTTTAATGGTTTTCGATTCACTATTTCTTTCTTCCCTTAAAATTTGGAATCATTAGTGATATTATAGGCATTTTTCACTGTTGAATAAAATTGTGTCATTGTGTCGTATGAACAAATCTGCACGAATACTACACTATAGGCATTTTTCAATGTTGAATAAAATTGTGTCATTGTGTCGTATGAACAAATCTGCATGTAAACTACATTTGGACTCAAATCGTACATCAAATCATTTCTGTCTTCAGTTGTCAAAACACCTATATACTGTTTGATTTCAATAATGTCGCTTTAATGAAATTACCATTTTTATTCATTTGCTTCTTAATATTAAATCACCTAAACTTGTTTTATTAGTAGCACAGCCCCATTAATATTTTTATTTAGTACTGCCCTTGGAATTTGTTCACGTCATTATGTCATTATGGATTTTTGTGACGTCATACGACCGACTTTCCCAGTTGTAATCTACATGCATAGGTCATTGGGTTTATAACGTTCAATTTTAATTATATTTTCTCTCTGATAGGCGTTTCTTGTTTGATTTAATTATTTTTAATTTGTTTAGCAGTCACATAAACAACCAAGCTATGTAATATGGAATTTTTACACCCATTATTGCTGCTTCTTCCTGTATTTGCGCGATGATTATCTGAGATATTAACTATATGATTCTATATTCTCAAATCTTTTCTATAAAGAAGGAATGTAGTTGACAATTGTTAATAGTTTTATTTGATCGTTCGTCAAAAAGTTGTAATTCTGTTACTCTTGTATCTTCAATGCAATTGAGTAATTAAATAGTAATTAAATTGAATGCGTTTTAATTCCCTTTCATTATTGTTTAATTTGAGTTACAATGCTATGACGTTAAATTTTATTTACACTTAAATGTATTATGAATATTGCTGGGCCAAGTGTGAGGTTGAGCGCTCTATAACCAGGTTTAAACCCCCAATGCTTTGCATTAACCGTTCCAAGGCGGTGACCCCAGCTTTATTGATATTTTGTGTTTATGTTGGATTGTATTGTGCTGTTTTGTACTGTTTGGGCAATCGGTCACTTGCCCTAAATAAAGGACCAACTAATTGTTTTTAATGAAAATTCAATACTGCTCCAGCAGCTGGAGTTTCACATCTTTATATTGCATTGCACAACAGTTTGATGTGTGCTGCGTGGATGCAGTAGCGTGTATCCCCGTACATATCTTCGATGTTGTTATATTTTCAGCCTTCAGCGGCTGGTGGTGGTATTGTGTTTTTATTATTTTTTAAGAAACCTAGTTTAAGACCTTTCTTATAGTTAGATTCTTATACATTCTCTGTACTTATAAAGTAAACGTGTATGTTCATCAATTGAGAGTTCTGCAGGTTATACTGAATTTTTACAGACCATTATCTGACAAGCTGCCTCTTACTCTTTTATGTATGTTGAGTTGGCAATGTGTATTAATGTGATTATAAGATTGGTGGTTTCGCCAAATAAATAACCTATGGACAGATTGATTACAAAAAACCTGAAAGTTGTTCTCTCACCATTGAGAATTCCGATTACACATAGTATTCATTTGCCGTTAAATTATAGACAATTACTTTTTTCTAAACCTACAGTCAAATTAAGTTTACTTCGAACATCTTTCATTGGAGGTTCAATGCGGCTGGGTTCTAGTTCGCAGCGTAATTTAGCTCCGTGTAATCGGTATCCTACAATAAATAAGTGCAACTCCAGGAAGTGTTTATGTTGCAAGTTTTTAAATATGTCCTCTTTTATTCTTTCATCGGTTAATAACCGCAAATTTTCAGTTAATATTAAATCCGATGTCTCATGAAATTCTATGCATGTGGTTTATGTTATTACTTGAAATGTACCCTGTTGTGGTGCGCAATACGTTGGGCAGACGGGTAGATCACTTAAAAAAACGTTTTAGGGAACATTTTTTTTAAATTAAAAAGAACAATAAATGTTATAATTTCATTTACCAGCACTTTAATAAAACAGGTCATAGCGTAACAAATATTTCAATTCAACCTGTGGAGCAACTTATTTTTAACAATAGTACTTCAAGTCAGTGCCAATTAAAAGCAAGGTGCATGTTAGAATTTGAATGGATTAAACGTTTGCAATCAGCTTACCCACTTGGATTAAATGATAATATTCTAAACGTTGGAACAATTTCTAAAAATAAATCGATTAATTCATTTTCTCTGTTTAGTAAACGTCTAAGAAATAAACGTTCACATGGCATTAGGAAAAATGGTAACTTAAGGCGTAAATTTAAACGTCTGCTTTCTTTAAATGATTGCTACACAGTATTACAAAATGGGGGTAAACATAAATTACTAAGTGCACTTTGCTCTCTTTCTGTTTCTTCGTTGGCGCATATTGATAAGGAATGTAAACTTATTTTACTTCAATCTGACCCTCTATATGATTGTGCTTGTATCATTGAATCTTTCACGGACTACTATCTTAAACCTTTTATTGAAAATGTACTTAACAAAACTAGAAATCGTATCAAAATTGAGTTTTGTAACAAAGGTCTTGATTTAATTGACCTTCCTAAAATATTCAATGATAAAAATGTACGTCGGTTGATTCCCCCTTATTTCCGCAATACTGAATCACCACTTATTTGCTACAAATATAGTAAACCTGTAAGAAGTATCGTTTTTAATTATAATTCTATTTCCACAGATATAAATGAAAGAAGAAAATGTCCTACATTATGTGACTGTACTAGTTCTAAATATATATATGGTCCAGTTGGACATGTTATTAATGGGGACCTTAATTTCATTCAAAATAAAAACCTTAGAAATTTGCTACGCAGAGGCCCTAAGTACAGACTGCCTATTCCTGTTGATTTTGATGACTGCATTAAGAATATCGTAACATCCTTACATGATTATTGCACTAAATTGTGCAGGAAGGAAAATGCTGAAATTACTGCACTCAATGATTGGAAAACAAAAATATTTAGTATGGCCATGAATAAAATATGTTTTTATGATACACATCCTTTGGCCCTACCACATTCACCTAAATTTAATAAACAAAATCTCTGTAAATTGCTTGAAGACTTAAAATCTAAATTCGTCTTAGTTCCTGCTGATAAGGCTGCTAATAATGTTATCATAATATGACGAGTGTTTTATGTTCAAACTATTTCACAAGAACTTTCACAAACTACATCATATTGTGAGTACAATAAGCAACCTAATGCAATTATTACCGACCATTTTGCCCAATGCATAAAGTTAAATGTAATAGTCAATATTACTGACAAGAAATTGCCATCACTTCACTGGATACCTAAATTACATAAGACGCCATATAAAAGTCGTTTTATCGCTAATTCAGTGTCTTGCACCACCAAACAATTATCAGTGTATCTTACATCTGCATTGAGTGCTATCAGATATCATATAGCTAAATTTTGTAATAAAGTTTATGAAAATAGTAATATTAACCTATTTTGGTCAATAAAAAACACCTTAGAAGTTATTGATAAAATTGAAAATAAAAAATATAAGGTGTCACAGGTAAGTACTTATGATTTTTCGACACTATATACAACGCTTCCTCACGCTTTAATAAAATCCAAACTTGTTTCTTTGATTGAAAAAACTTTTGCTAGAGAGAAATGTTTGTATCTAGCTTTAAACACTAAAACAGCTTTTTTTTACTAATCAGATATTAGATAATTACATAATTTGGACTGGTCTTAACTTTTGTGCAGCACTTACTTTTCTTTTGGATAACTTGTTTGTTGAATTTAATGGTAAAATATATAAACAAATTATTGGCGTTCCTATGGGTACTAATTGTGCGCCACTTATAGCTGACCTTTTTTTATATTGTTATGAAAGCGAATTTATGTTAGAATTATCTAAAACTAAGCAAGTAGTTTTGATTAATTGTTTTAACCTTACTAGTAGGTACATTGATGACATACTTAATTTAGATAATCCATTATTTGAACAATATATTCACAAAATCTACCCAAAAGAACTAGTCTTAAATAGATCGTGTATATCCAATACAGACGCTGCGTATTTAGACTTTTAGACTTACATTTAACTATTAATAATAATTGGATCAAAACTTGTTTATACGACAAACGGGACGATTTTAACTTTGAAATTGTGAATTTTCCGTTTCTAGATGGCAACATCCCTAAAGGACCTTCCTATGGTATTTACATTTCGCAGTTGGTACGTTATGCCAGAGCATGTTCGTGTATTAAAGATTTTAATGATCGTGATCTAATATTAACTAAAAAATTGCTAAAACAAGGCTTTTTGTATCATAACCTAAGAAATAAATTTGCTAGATTTTACTCTAAGTATGGTGATTTAATTTCAAAATATAATGTTTCTTTAAAATGGCATTTAAATAATGGAATCTCCCATCCATCATTTTACGGAGATGTTTTGAAGCGTGTCCGCAAATTAAAATATGTTAAACCAAATGTTTATATTAAACTTTTCAATTTAATTAACTTGTTTTTATCAAAAGGATACGATGCTTATGTACTTAAAAACACGTGTTTGATGGTTTTCGATTCACTATTTCTTTCTTCCCTTAAAATTTGGAATCATTAGTGATATTATAGGCATTTTTCATGTTATTTTCGCGATGGATGGCTCTGTATGCTCACAGCTCATGTTACAATCGTTACTGAGGCATACAAGTTTGGTAAATAGTGTTTTGATCACCAGTTTGTCTTAAAAAATTAAGGCTGTTGAAAGGGTTGGTTTGATATAACGCTGATGATTTACCTGTATTTTCATTTCGTTTAAGTATATTATGTACATAAAAGGCTTAAGTTATTATTTAAGATAAACGTTACATTTTAATTGATCTAAACAAGTTTCAAATAAAACACTTTCTCTGTCACAATTTTTCGTTCACTATTTCTTACTTTTAAGAATGCGTCTTGATTGTTGTTTTGAGCTACATATAATTATCAAAATATGCAAATTTATTAAAAAAAACCTTTGTAATTGTGACATATGAGCCGCGTAATGCGAAAATAATTTTTATTATAAATGTCGCCAGCGTAGCTCAAAAAAAGCTTGTGAATTCTAAGATAATCGTCAGCAGCTTATTCTTCCCTTACAGGTTTCGTGGTTGAAAAGTCGGATCGGCAAGCTCCTGATCGAATGCATGTAGCATGTGACCAATTTTGTCATGACGCGACTCATATAAGTGTTAAATAACGCTAAGCCTATCAATAATAGCATATGAGCCGCGCTCTGTGAAAAGGGGGTTTCCTGTATTTGCGTAAAGTTCCGACCCAGATTAGCATGTGCAGTCCGCACAGGCTAATTAGCGACGACGCTGTCCGCCTAAACTTGATTTTTTCTAAGAAGAGACTTTCTTATAGCGAAAATATATAAAAAGCCGAAAATGTCGTCCCTTATTAGCAAGTGCGGAATTCACAGGCTATTCTGGGACGACACAGCATATATAATAATCCAATTTGTTTACCAGCATTTTCAACTGCTTGTAAACCTTTTACTCATCTAACAGTAAACGTCGCAAAATGCTGATTTAGCATTAAACTCCTCACCTTCCCGACCACACATTTTTTTTATTATTCATCTATTCAGTCTTCCTTGTGCAATTATATCAGGAACAATGATATTATTTAACCATGTGTATATTATCCTAAAGTGTCTGAATATGACGAGCGTAGTTGACTGTCTATAAGGTAAAGGTTCGCTTTACTCTTGAAGAGGCTTAAATTTTTACTCTTTTAATTAAACGCATACGGTGATCGTTATTAAATAATGAGTACCAATTGGCTTCATTATGTATCCAGAATAAAGCGAACCTTCTTACATGTTTACATGTTTAGAACGTCTGACACTTTGAACACACACTCACAACACACATTAATGAACATCTGCGTAATCAGGTTCGGAGACAGTCGCCATTCTTCGCGTTTGTAATGCCCTGCTGGTACCAGGAAACAAGGAGCTACCCGTGTAGCATCAAGTAGCTGTGCATGTGGCCAGTGTCTACCCGTACTTCTGTCTATCCAGTGTTGTATTTCAGGTAGAGGTTTTCGTACGTGAAAGCAATGTACAAAGTCCCAGTTGGGCACAACACTCGCAGGAGGTCCATTTTCGGTTGCTTCTCCTAGTTTTTTAAGCTGATGCTCGTGGTCCTGTTTATATCGTTCAGCGCTTAACAGTACCTATCCAGAATCGCTCATTACAAATTTGTCATCCTTTAGACTGGTCTCCGGTTCCGGTGTGAAGTCTTTGATGACTTGAAGCAAGCACTGTTGAGGTGGGATGCTGTCGTCGTAGAGCATTAGAAGGTTCATCATCCCAGCCTTCCAGTCTCCCCAGACTTTCATGATATTCAAAATATTGTAACTGAATAGAATATCAATATCAGACTGGAGACCGGGAGTTGTCGTCCCCTCCGATTGGCTCCCGAAATGAAAACACTCAACGCTGTTTCCCTCTAGGTGCGCTAGCATAATCTCCATTCGCTCCCTCCACAAGTACGTTCTTCTCCGCTCCATTACGGTATCCTTCCCAGCGCCACTGTCTTCTAACGCTTCCGAAATTCGTATCGACAAGTCTGTGAAGTGCTCTGGAACCTAGATATACAAATATTTCACTTTTGTTTAGTGAAGACCTTTGGGTGTATCCTTTTATGATGGTACGAATAGATTCAGCATAGAAATACCTTATGGCTGATGCGGATATTTATGTCATTAGCTTACATTTGAATAAATAATTTAATGTATTTCTTGATATCGCTTTACAATTGCATCTTATTTGATTGTTTCATACCAAAACGCAGTGGGTGTAATATATTAAATCAATTGAATTAATAGCATGATGGATTAATATTGTAATGTATTCCAAGTAAACTATGTAAAGTCGGTAACCTGTCCACGAGAATCGATAAATCAACAAAGGCGCAGATACTAATAAATAAAATTTGATGAAATTTCGATTTGATGAAGTCTTTTTAAGAAGTATGAAATGTTTTGTTATGTAAATGAGGTTGCATGCCTTCTGTGTTTTTCAGTCCGTCAGCCTATCAATATGTCCACATGCCTTCCAGACGTTTGTCGATCCGCCTGTCTGAATGCTTTTCTATCGGTCAGTAGTATTTTTTTGAGGTCTGTCGTCCGATAAGTTCATCCGCCATACCTGTATGTAAATCTTATCTGCCTTGTCCGTCATGTTGTATTTGTTGATTTGTGTTGTCGCTCGGTCGGTTCCTCTTCTGAGCGTCCATTAGTCAGTCATTCCGCCTGCATGTATATTATTGCGTTTCTCTGTCGCTTGGTCAATATGTCGAAGACCGTATTTAGTATGCATTATGTTCCTTGTAAACTTTTAATAAAACAATCGAAAGTGCTTTACCTGCATATTTGTTCCAAGTGTTTGATCCCGCATGTTGTACGACTGCTTTGATAACGTGAACCCGATGCAAGCTCATCTTACTCGAATAGAGCCCACCTTATAGAAAAAAACATATAATACCATGAACCTAATAAATATAAAAACGTTAACAATACAAAACGATGATGAACATTTAACATATAATCGAATTTATTTTAACTGCATGCCTGTTAGCTTTGAGTGATTTTTAGATCATATTTACTTTATCCCGACTGTGCACAACTATCATGTATGCGCGTATATGTTAAATAATATATAGCTGCAAACCAAGTATGTGTTAAAGAGTTCCACTTATCTTTATCAATTTATTGCTTTGAATCAAAGTCTTATGCATAATTTAATTCAGTTAGTTAAGAAACATCTTGCCGATAATCGTTGTTAATTGTTGCAATTATTAATTGTTTACAAAGCTTAACAAGTTAAACTACAATATGCCGTAAAACTTCAATTCGTTTATACTATAAATATGCCAGTGGCGTCAGAAAATTAAAACATTTCGAAATGATCTTATGGTTATTTTTAAATACAGAGAAATATTTTTTCTTAAATTTAACGCTCTTTATTTTCGAATCAAACTAATAAATAGCCAGTTCACTTACGGTTAAATCTGACTACATATTAGAACCACAATGTATCGAATAGTATAGTTATGTTATCCCTATGGTGGGAATGCTCACAGTTCTTTCATTCCTTGCATCGCTGAACAAACGTAAACACGAATAAAAATTGTTCAGTATGAATTAACCCTTAAAGCGCTGGAGCTGAATTTTAAAGGCCTTTGCAAACAGTTTGGATCCAGATGAGACGCCACAGAACGTGGCGTCTCATCAGGATCCAAACTGTTTGCTATTCTGATAGTATTCTTTGAAAAAAAATTGAAGAAAATGCTAATTTTAGAAATTCTGCAGACGACATTTTAGCAGACGACAAATTTCCCAGCATGCAAAGGGTTAAAAGGAAACGGTAATGCACAGTATTGATCTCAATTCAATACTGACTTAAATGTGTGCCATATCTATGTTCAGTGTCTAGGTCTCAATTCAATACTGACTTAAATGTGTGGCATATCTATGTTCAATGGTTAGGTCTCAATCGAGTGAATGTAAGGTTTGAATAGCTGATTGCCTATTGATCGTCAAGTATAACTTAGCATACCCGTGTCTCAAGTGAATCAATACATAAAAAAATATTGAATTAAAAGGTTTATTCACGACTCATTATGTTAAAAACTTAATAAAAACACATTCCCCGGTCTGTATATGAATTATTAGGTTGTTTATTAGCAAATCGCATATATTTTACAATTAAGTGTCATTTAAAATAATTACATTTAAACGTACATACCGAATACCAAAAGTATTACAAATATAAGTATAAGGTTTCGTATAACGTTTAATATGATGGGGGCTGAAAACATGTTTCAGACTGTAACGTGGTTTTAAATACATATTGTTCATAGAAATGCAAGTAAACGTACCAAACACATGTTAAAATACATACCCGAGTTCTGTTTTGGATTAGGTGTGGACCGATACCCGTCTCGATGTAAAAAGGACTGTACGCTAAGCACACGCTTAACACACGCTAAAATTTATTAAATTTATTCTATACTAGCGTTTTAAATTTAACATTTGTTTTCAAAACCAAACTGTTTACAACCCAATCGTCCGGCAGAAAATGACATATACCCGACATTGAAGTGTATAGTAAATGTTAAAGTGTTTCTGATGGGGACATGGTCCTGATGAATAATCCAAATGATGATGTATGTATGTAGGTAGGTAGGTAGGTAGGTAGGTAGGTAGGGTAGGGTGGGGTAGGGTAGGGTAGGGTAGGGTAGGGTAGGGTAGGGTAGGGTAGGGTAGGGTAGGCAGGCAGGCAGACAGGCAGGCAGGCAGGCAGGCAGGCAGGCAGGCAGGCACGCGCGCCTAAGAACAAAGTGAAGTGCTTTAAATGAACATCTTTTCAGACGCAATATTATTACAACCCCGTTATGTCAATGCGGACGTCGTGAAACGACGTCACATTATTTCCTCGAATGCACTCAGTATGCACATATTCGCGACGAATTTCTTAACTCAATATCCGTATATTGTGTTCCCTGCATTGAGCCTATTCTATATGGAGACAACACTCGTTACTTCTTAACAAATACTAAAATAGCTGATTCGTAATATGCTACAGAACGACTCTGAACCTTCTTTCCCTCTTTTGCCATAATCATGTATTTTAAAACTTCTTATATTTTTCCCACGAACTCTGTCAGTCCTTTTCCTTCACCCTTCAAATATTAACTTATAACATTTTTGTTTTCCTTTTTAACAAATGAAACTCTACACTCAGAGTTTCTTTTTCTTTTTTTTGCATGCCAATATTATTGTGTAATCATAAAAAACCAGCTATGTTCGTCTAACAACATGTAATTGTGTTTGTATCAGGAGAAGAACTATACAAGACATTGTCTTTCGTTCCCATCCTATTCAAACATGTTAAATGTATAAATTTTGTATGTAATTCGATGTATAAC